>NC_037685.1:91651982-91954684 GCF_003255815.1 Theropithecus gelada
CAGAGACAGGCAGGTTTCCTTGAGCTGCTGTGAGCTCCACCCAGTTGGAGCTTCCCAGCAGCTTTGTTTACCTACTTAAGCCTCAGCAATGGCGGGCGCCCCTCCCCCAGCCTCGCTGCTGCCTTGCTGGTAGATCACAGACTGCTGTGCTAGCAATGAGGGAGGCTCCGTGGGCGTGGGACCCTCCCGGCCAGGTGTGGGATATGATCTCCTGGTGTGCCTGTTTGCTTAAAGCGCAATATTGGGGTGGGAGTTACCCGATTTTCCAGGTGTTGTGTGTCTCAGTTCCCCTGGCTAGGAAAAGGGATTCCCTTCCCCCTTGCGCTTCCCAGGTGAGGCGATGCCTCGCCCTGCTTCAGCTCTGGCTGGTCGGGCTGCAGCAGCTGACCAGCACCGATTGTTCGGCACTCCCCAGTGAGATGAACCCAGTACCTCAGTTGAAAATGCAGAAATCACCGGTCTTCTGTGTCGCTGGCGCTGGGAGTTGGAGACTGGAGCTGTTCCTATTCGGCCTCTGACTTCAATCATTAATCTATGTGCTTATGTTTCTTGCATCTGTATCTTCAGCCCGGGTTTTTTCTCTGGGTTGCAGACCCATAAATCCAATTCGTATCTCTTCCACAGGACCTCCAAATAAATATCTCAAGTTACTATTTTAAAGAGCTTTGCTTGACTCCTAGAAATATAGCACCACATATTTCTTCTATCATAACATGTCACTTTCTTTCCCGGTATATTGTAAGCTCTGTGAGATCGGGGCCTGTAGGTGGCTCCAACATGTAGCACAGTACCTGGCACACTGAATGAGGAAGTGCTCTATGGAGTTTATATCTCAGTTCTGACATTTATTAGCTACGTGACCACGGGCAAATTATTTGACCTTTTAAAATATCATTCTCCTTATCTCTACAAATAAATCTTGAACTAAATTATCTTTAAGTTTTATCTCTAAAATTCTTTAATAGTAATATATTACAGTACCATTTAGGCATTTAATATGCCCCAAACTTAGGTGTCAAAAAGTATACTATTTAATATTAATTTCTATCTTGAGCACCCATTCTACCTGATGCAGAATAGTACTATTATATTGTACTTGCCATAGGTACTTTTCTAAGCACATATATATGTTGTCACTTAATTCACACAATAGCGTAAGTACATCACTATTATTTTACCCAGTTCATGTATGAGGAAACTGAGGCACAGACAGTAATGTGACTCACCTGATGATATAAATCCTAGACAAAGCTGAAATTGGAACCCAGTTGATCTGGTTCCGGAGTGAATACTGTTAACAGTATTTGACAGCACACACACCACAGTTAGGAAAACTTCATTTAATCAATTTCAGGTAAACTTCAGTAGAACCATCTCATCAATCATTTAAGTTTAAACTCAATTAAAGTGGGGAAGGAGAGTATGGAAATTCATCTTAGGGAGGAAAGAGTATCTTTTAGATCCTGATCTCAGTCCTATGGTGGGATGGAGTTCATTGTGTGTAGTCCTTTTCCATTATGGCATTATATATAGTGTCTTCCTCATCTGACCTCTGACATGAGGGTCCAGACCTCATTATGCAGTGCAGTCTGTGAAACCCCCTGTGGACAGGAGAGCTCTTTTCCACTTTGAGATGCTCTCCCATTTCACTCTGGGCCCACAGAAATCTCAGGGGATTGATTCTAGCTCTCCACTGCTTAGACCAGCCAGCTATGCTATCATTTTTACTCTGTTTATGCCTACTAAGAGGGCTTGAGGAGTTTCCACAGGAAATATGTAGTCTCCCTGGGATCGACCTAGGAAGCAACATAGAGGTTACCATCAGAATCTCAGCATTAAAGAATGCGCAGTGGTTCTACCTCATGGATGACTCCATTCAAGATAATAAATTTCCCAGATCCAGCGTCTCAGATTCAACTCTCTTCCTTTCTAATCTCTCTTCCTCCTTTCCTGGATGGATCCCTTAGTTCAGTTAAAAGGGTCTTGAGAACTGGTTTGGCCTAATCACAAGTTTTCCCCAGTATTTTCACCTAGCACTTGTGTTGTGGCTTTTGAACTTGAAATCAAGACTCTAGTATTTTGAAAATCAAGACTGGATCTCTTCACCTGTTTGGGATAATACCAGCTTTTGGTTTATTACATTTTAATTGAGATTCAGAATAAAAGAAGATTTCTAAGCTATGAAATGTGTTACCCTCAGATTCCTGTCTTTTCAAAGTCAAACTCAGTATCTGGTGAAGATGCTTATTTTCCATATCTTCCAGAAGTAGCTGTCAGTCAAAAAGCATTTGCGAGGACTTGCTGTGGATACTGCTGGGATAATGGAGGAAGTGAAGAGCCTATAGCCTCTTATGGTGCTTCTTAGATGTCAGAGCCTAGGCTAATATTGTAAAATCAAACTGTGTAAGAGCATATTGCCAGTCCCATGCAATATTTAAAGTAAGAACAAAAATACACTTTAAGCATAAAAGTAGACAGATTAGACAAAGCAGAATAGTTCACGTATAGAGAGGTCTGAGGGTGAGAAGAGTGAAATATCTGATCTCTAAAATGAGACTCTGGTCTATGAAAGATGGAATTGTGAAGACAAATGAGAAAGTCAGTTTCAAATCAATATGCAGGATAGCAAGTGCATCAGTCAGAGGCCCTGGTAACTTATTATTCTAGAATAAAAATACGAAAGAAAACACAAACATTGGGGATGAGCAATGCAAATGAAAAATAAAGCCATGCATATTTGCCTAATATGCTGATCTAAAAACAAGAAAATAGGAGGTGAAAGTTATATAAAGACAGGTTTCAGAATATATAAGCAACCTGAAAAAATGCATGTGCATGCTTGTATATCTATATATGTAGCGTATATATGTATGTGTTTGTGTGTGTTCAGAAGGCCAAACATTTTTTCAAGCCAAAAAGAATGCCAACAAGTAATAACTATGTTTTTGAAACATTAAGGCCAAGTGATTTGCATTCATCCATTGTGAAATGAAAATAGAATTTGTCAACTATTCATGAAGAGGACATAAATCTTTATGCCACCTACATGGCAGTGATATACAATACCATGTCAAGTAATAACATCTGGTGGTGGGCAGTTGTAAATAGAAAACTAGACAAAGCAGAAGACAAGACCCTATGGGCTTCTAGGTCTAAAACTTGGGAAATGGAATATGGGCTATGAGCTTTACTCTTACAAGAACAATATCCTATTTAATGTCTTATAAAACATAATTCTCAGTAATGATTTGCAATCTGGGATAGGGTCAAAAATATTAGATTGTTTCTTAAGAAGAGAAGCAATATTTTTCTAAAGAGATCAGAAGAGAGAAACAAGCTATATTCAACTTTATTTTTAAAAAGCCTATGACAACTAGTAAAAGTATCCAAGTAACAATATGTTTCATTTTCTGATAAATAGTTTGGAAATAAATACTAAGATTATATAACTGCCAAAACAGTTGTGGGTATACTATCTATATTCCTGTATGGGAAAACGGTGATTCTTAAATGTCAAAACATCTTATGTGTTTTGCTGAAGTACAGATTTCCTGAAATATTCCCTCTTAGTTATGACAAAGGAAAATAAAGTCTGTATATCCTAGAATTAGTTGGTACTGCTCACCTGGTTCACAATATATAAGAATAGCAGGGCGACCATGCCATTATTTAATTTTCTCAGCCAGAGGACACTTGTTGGCAAGGAAGAAACTGATTTGAGCAGATTAAAATAGACAAAGAATATTAAGATCAGTTATATCTTGTCATCCCCACATTTATTTTGCTTTCTGTATGAGAACTAAATGTGGACAAATTGTCTTAATAGTGAGAAAGGCAACCTGTTCTTTTTAGGTCACAGACATTTGGGATTCACAAAACCACTTTGTCATTTGAGTGAATTGCTTTGTGCTATTGAGCGGGTTTCCTTTTCCATTAGCCACTCCGATTGGAGACTGGTCTACCTGTGTCACTTCATAAAGTCTCCTGGTGGCATAATTGGAGCTTGAAAACTGTGGTCTAAGGATTGTGCATACGAGACGCTGCTCTGTCACTTACTTGTTACTTAGCATCTCAGAGCTTCATTTATCTCAAATTAAAATTATTTTCATGTTATTAGATTTCCATGCAATTTGAACATTCTATTAAGTACATTAAAATGTTATTTATTGCTGCTCCTGTGCAGACTCTTAAATTACCTTGATTTTTATTTAGTTTTCATTTATTTTCACCATATGTTCCTTTGGACTTGAGTGACCTTCTTTCAAATTGATCTTGAGAGCTGAGTTTCCGGCTATCTGAATTCAATAGAGCACTGTTAAGACTATTCCTTTCAGAGCCTCCGTTAAGTAGCAGTGGGTTAGGATCTTTGCAGTTCCACTGAACCTAAACCCAAACCCCTATGGCTTTTACTATATTTTATGGCGCTTCTAAAGATTATATTCATGGCCTCTGATAAGCTGGACTTTAAAGAACTTTATGGACATATCAAAGTCTGACATTTATTACATTCTTTCCTCCCTTAGTTTTCTATGCAATAATTTAGGAACCAATTCATGAAACACAAATCCATTATATTATACTCACTATTGGAAAAGGGGAAGTCAAAAAGATATGTTAAATCTACATATCTCTCTGGAAAAAATATTGTGTGCAATCTGGTGCTGTCAAGCAAGCTCACCAGACTGAAACTGTGGGCTTTAGTGCATGGGTTTCTGGAGGTTGGTTGTCTATTTCTATATCTTTCTTGTCTCTGATTCTCTCTGTTTTTCTCTATTTCTTAAGTATAATGTAAAAATCTACAGATAGAAAAATATAGAAATTGTAAAGTAATGCTTTTCTTACATTTGGCTCTTATTGAAACTTTTCAGAATAGGTCTTCTTAGCTAAGGGCCACAGATGAGACTTCATGGGGATTTGGATATTGTGTGCAAAGTTGCACTGGATTTGAGTTTATGGGGCTGTATCTATGCATGTTTCTTATAGAGGGTGTACTTATGTATTCTTTCATTGCACAATATTTACCAAATCTCTATTATATACCAAGTAGTGTCCCAGGCACTGGGAACACAGCAGTAAACAAGATTACACCTCCTTCCATGATGGAGTTTGCATTCTAGTGGAGGATATGGCTTCTATCAGATATTCAAACTGAGTTCATCACCCAATCCAAGGTAAATACTGTGGTTTTATAGTATTATGTCCATTCCAATAAAGAGTGGTGAATGGTCATCAGAACAACTCTTGGGATTTTACCTTTGATATATGATTTTTTAGGCCAAAAAATGCCCTCAGTTATCCAAGGCATGTTTTTAGTATAGAAAATATCTCACAGGAGTCACAGATTCAAAAAGTCTGAAATTTAACTTAACCTCTTTAATGTATTAAGGTTCTCTAGAGAAACAGAACATATATATATATACACACACACACACAAAACACACATATATACACATCCCTCAATATATAACACATATATATACACATATTAATATATATAATTTGTTCTTTTAGAATATACACACACCTCTCCTTATGCATTATTCTGTGTGTGTGTGTATGTGTGTGTATATATATATACACACACATACACATATGCACATGTACACACGTGTTGGTTATTTATTTATTATAAGGAATTAGCTCAGGCATATGGTGGCTGCAAGTCCTAAATCCACAGAGTTGATGTCCTAGTTTGCAGGCTGTCAGGTAGGAGAATTCTATCTTATCTGGGGGAAGGTCAGCCTTTTGTTCTATTAAGAAGTTCAGCTGATTGGATGAGGGCCACCCACATTATGAGAGGTGATTTACTTTACTACTCTACTGATTTAAATGTTAATCTCACCCAAAATGGCTCTCACAGACACACCCAGAATAATGTTTGACCAAATACCGGGGTATCCTCTGGTCCAGTCAAGCTGACACATAAACTTAACTATTATACCTACAAACTTGTTATTCAAGGGTAGATCCAAGTTCTTTGAGGCTTACAGCTTATGTATTTGTTTGGAGCTCTCTTCATACATTCATAGAGATCTATATTAATAAGTACTTCTGTCATCCCTCATGCAGTTAGCCATTGTAATTTTTGGCTTTTTAAAATTCACACTGTGACTGCAATATCTGTTCATTTGAAAAAATTTATTGATCTGTTATATATATATGGAAAAAAATTTATTGATCTGATCATGTTTTCAGGGTTCACATTAGGAGCAGAGAATTAAAAAATAGGAACACAGGAAAAAATCATTATGTCATTGTGCTAAAAGCAACAGGAGAATTTTTAAAGTGGTACGGTGACACATAAGCTTCATGAGATGAGAGTTCTTATCAACTATTGTACTGTCAGATATACCATAGCAACTTTCACTTAGTAAATGCTCATAAACATCTGTTGACTTGATAATAGTAGTTTTAATTATAACAGGTATAATTAAGCAACATCACTGAAGCAATTATTTTAATCTTCACAAAAATTGCATATTGTAACCTTTCTATATAAGGAGAAGGGAAAATATATTTTCAAAGTCTAATCACGTTTCTCTCATAGTAATCACATTAATATCAATTAGGAGGTATTTCATTTAAGGCAACTGCTGTTAAAAACAAAAAACAAAAAACAAAAAACCCTAAATGTGTCATTGCTCAACCGTGATAGAAAAATCACTTCTTGTTTACTTACAAAACTGGTACTCCCGATTGGTAACTTTTTCCAAAGCAATAATTCAGGGACCTGATTTTTTTTCCTCAATGCCCATATCTTCCTTAGCAGTGGCTTCTATAATTACCATGGTTATCTTTATTAGGCTTGTAGCAGCTGAAGAAATATGGAGAATTATGCCTGGAAATTTTTCATAGACTAGTCCTATAAGATTACTTAGAAAGTCCTTTAAATTTACTTAAAACTCAGTCGCTGTCAAACCTAACAGCCAAGTAGTCCAGGAAAGGTAATCTAAATGCGTGTCTAGGAAGAAGATAAAATGGGTTTGATGAGCCCAGTATCTGCTCCAGCAGAGGAAGCCCTCTGTTTAAGATTTAGAGATCAACAAAATGACGTAGGCATGCAGGAGGCATAGAGAAGGTTGTAAGTCAGCAGCCTCATTGAAGCCTCTGATCTGGCTGCAATATTCAAGAGTTATTTGTGAGATTCTTGTAGAAATAAAATCTATCAATAGCTAGCTGCCCTCTCTGTCTCTCAATGTAACCACTTAACAGTTTGAAAAATAAAATATTGTAAATTATAAAAAACAAAACAAAAAAAACCTTGATGTCATAGATACTATTATCCTCATTTTACAAATGAGATTAAGACACTAAGATCACTGATATGAGAGTGCCGTTTCTTTCTAGAACACTTTAACATTTAAAATTCCGTAAAAAACATTCCTGTTTATGTCACTGTTTCATTCAGTTGTACTTG
This sequence comes from Theropithecus gelada, assembly GCF_003255815.1. Classification (NCBI taxonomy): domain Eukaryota; kingdom Metazoa; phylum Chordata; class Mammalia; order Primates; family Cercopithecidae; genus Theropithecus; species Theropithecus gelada. The sequence goes on from NC_037685.1 coordinate 91,659,400, forward strand.
ACTGTACACTCTGCATGAAAAACCCCACCCCAAAAATAATGAAACTGTGCTATCTCAACACTGTCAGTATGGCGCCACTCTGTCAAGACATGCCACCCCAGTCAGACCATGGCAGAGGGCAGGCCAATGACATCAGGGGATTCCGTGGCCTCTAACTTCTCTCACACTTGTGTTTGGAAATGTGAGTTCTTATCATCAAAAGGGAAAACAGGCCAGTTGTAAGCATGCCACTTTACACATGAGCAAACACATAGTGCAGCACACTCAAGCACTTAGCCAGATTTTGAGAAGAGTGTTAGTCATTAAGCCAATAGTGGAAACTGTGTAGGAGAATTTTCTTTAACTTGCTTCTCTATCAGTTCAGAAAGAGAAAAGAGGAAAATTGTGAGAAAGCAAGATTCTTAAAGATGGCTTGGAAAAAATTTGTTTTAAAAAGAGACTACAAACGATGACTATGCCTGTGTATTGCTAAGCAGCGTTTATTCACTTACGACATTGTTACTGAAATGTAATTCTTACATAAAGTGATTATTTACTGAGCCAGAGGTACAAGGGTTTTGATTTCTATCCAATGTATCCTATTGAGAGAAGCTGTGCTGTTCCTTCCATTTCTGAAAAAGGCAGACTTTTTTAGGAGAGCAAAGCTTTGTCACATTAGATATGAAATTAAATATTTATATAAAATAAGAAATGTCAAACTTAAAAGTTGAAAACACCCACAAACACCCCAAAATTTAGAAAATATCAATTTTTAATAACTGCTTTATAGACCTCTAAATGCATAAGTATTGGCACCTTTTAAAATAAGAATGATTTTGTTATGTCTTTTTCAATAAAGAACAAACATAATGTAGTCTTTTCATTTTTGAACTTGTTACTGGAAATATTGTGAATTTTGAACATGGTTGACACATTCTGAAAACCACTCTCAAACTTATATGTACATTTTAAGATTTCAGAACATTTCAAATTGTTTTATGCAGTGATTAATCTTTATTTTTTTTGAGACAAAGTCTTGCTCTGTCTGTTATTCTTCACTTATGGAAATGTTCCAAAATTTTTTAAAAGCTGAAAATATGAGCATCTCCCCAACCTAGCTTCCTTTCACCAGTGTCCCACAGATGCTCACATCAATACAATCTGACACAAGGAAAAAAATCACATAGGAAAAGTTATAGTGGAAAGAAACTGGAATGTATTCTTACCAAATACACTTAAAATAGCTTATTTTTGCAGAGATTTAAAAAAGTAACATTTTGCTTGGTCCCTACTTGAGTCTTGAGAGGGAATGAAGAAGTGAGGAGCCCTGAAGCTGAAATTCTGATGGCATCACAGTTGATTTGCCTTAGCAGCATTCCTTCACGGATTCCCCGTCTCAAAAGACAGCATTATCCCAAGACATGTAGAGCCACCTCAATGATTACTGTCTCTGTTTCTGACCAGTTATCAGGTCATGTTAATGTATTGGTTATCTGGATTGCTGGATTACCTCCTTACTTGTATTGTTACTATTAAAAAAATTGCATCAGACAAATTAAACAGGCAAGGAAGATTTTATTCGAGACTATTGCCATAGTCTTGAGGAGATAGATTGAGCTCGGCTAAAACAAAAGGCAGGAAATTTACTAGCACTTATAAGAGTTTATATAAAAGAGTGCTTGCTAGTCAAAAAGTACTAGAGTATGTTAGGAGGAGGTTAGTCAGTGTGGTTAGGCCATCTGTGTTTGCTAATCAGTACTTATGGAAGTTAAGATTTTACCCTCCCGCACACGTATGTTTATTGCTGCACTATTCACAATAGCAAAGACTTGGAATCAACCCAAATGTCCATCAGTGACAGACTGGATTAAGAAAATGTGGCACATATACACCATGGAACACTATGCAGCCATAAAAAAGGATGAGTTCATGTCCTTTTTAGGGACATGGATGCAGCTGGAAACCATCATTCTCAGCAAACTATCACAAGAACAGAAAACCAAACACTGCATGTTCTCACTCATAGGTGGGAACTGAACAATGAGATCACTGGGACTCGGAAAGGGGAACATCATACACTGGGGCCTATCATGGGGAGGGGGGAGAGGGGAGGGATTGCATTGGGAGTTATACCTGTTGTAAATGACGAGTTGATGGGTGCTGACGAGTTGATGGGTACAACACACCAACATAGCACAAGTATACATATGTAACAAACCTGCATGTTATGCACATGTACCCTAGAACTTAAAGTATAATAATAATTAAAAAAAAAGAAAAAAAGAAAAAAAAGAATGATTCTTTTTATGTGAAGCTAGTATTCAGTTCTTGTGCACCAGAATGACCAAACTAGTTGCAAAATATTGAAATTTTAAAATATCAGTTGCAAAATATTCAGTGCCTTGACCTACAGAGCTACATCCTCTGTTTGCAGGTCATCACTGCTGTCACCCACACTCCTTACATTTTCCCACGATGCTTAATTGCAGCATTTACAGAGCATCCTTCAGAACCTTCTCCTGGTCCTACCATAGGTCTCCATTTTAATAGGTTTGTGCCCAGATTGTAATATTTAAATATTTTGAATATTACCCAGACTCTGTTGTAAAAAACATTATTATAATGTTTACATGACAATTTTTCTCACTAAATTTCAAATTTCTTGAGGGCTTGGGTTATATCTTTCATTTCATTATCTCTGGTGCTTAGTAGAGTGCTTACACATAGGAGTTGCTTAACAAATGATTACTGTGTTGAATTAAAAATGAATATCTACCCGATACATCTCTTCATTGAGGAACAAACAGAACAGGTTTAATGAGAACATGAGACTCTACAGATCAGAACACATTTGCCAACATTGAGGGATGTTAACATTTGAAGTAACTGAAGGACGTTGTGGAATCTCCACTTTTGTGAGTCTCTATAAGAAGGTGAAATAGTTATTTCTCTGGGATGGTTATACTGTGGTTTCACTTTGTGGCCAGGAAATTGCCTGTTAAGGATCCTGGAGATTTCTTCCAGGCCTATAGAGAAATATAAAAACAATTGTGTAGCATTAGGATAATTCTGATTTGTTTTAAATGCATATTGTGAAGCAATTGGAAGCCTAGAAATAAAAATAGATTCTTTATAATCCATCCTGAATTGCTATAGAGATGAAGAACAAAACCAGAAAATGGTATTAAATCATGTTGGGGTTGCTTATAAGGACTGAAGAGCTCTAAAGCCCTTACGGGTTTATTGATGAAGGACAGTGTGCTTTCTCACACAAAACTGAAAACTTTAGAGAAACCAGAGGATTTGAGGCTTTACCTGAAGTAGTCATGGAAATAAATGTTCTTTTTCTTTCAGTACATTTGAACTAAGTGAGAAAGAAAAAATACATGTTAATGCTTTTCAAATCCTCTGAGTTTCAGCGGCTCCAACTTCTTCAGAGAGCTCCAGGAAACAAGGAAACTACTTACTTTGGCAGCAGTTGAAGGAGAACAATTTATCTTAAATATTGTCTAGTGGTGGTGCGGGGAAGAACCTCGTATTGGTATGAGTACAGCAATTCCATCAGGAATCAGGGGCTATTATTTGAGAAATACCACAAGGAAGAGAAACACATGACAGTATTCAGTATTCAGAATCTGAGGGCCTTTCAGGTTTATTATGATTCGATCCTGAGCAAAGGCTGCGCTGTGGACCAGTGCATCTGCTGATGGATTATCATACAAGCAGATCCTACAGACCACCCCAAGATGGGCAGATATGAAGTTCAAGGATTAAAGCTTGTTTGGGACATTTTCAGGGTGGAACTTGGTTTTGAGGGTTGGAAAGACAAGTGTCAGTGTTGAGAGGAAAACAAGATTAAGCTCAAGGAATTTCTGGTGAGTTCTGCCTAAATGTTTACTTCCAGCTTTACCTTGTACTGTTCATCCTCCTTATAGTACCCTTGCTTTAGGCTCTCCAAAATAATCCTGTGTAGCATCAGTTACAAGAATTCCTCTGGAATTTGATTTCCTTTTGAAGCTTTCTCACTATTATTGCCTGCCCACATCTGCACTCTTGGATAAGAAAATGCATTGGTAATTTCTGTCTCCCTTTCCTTAAAATACAAGTATTTAAATAAAAACCAAAAAAATTGGCATCTATTGAATAACAGATGTAAAAGGCCGTTTTTACTTTGTATCTCAACCACCTCTAAAGAATGAATTTAATATTTAATCTTTGTCTCCTTTCTCTTCCTCTGACTTGTGCTTGTCTCAGGCTGTTCAGAATGGGGCCTGGTTTGGGCTGGGTTCTGAGGCTAAGGCAGTTGTTAGACTGGGCTGAGCATGATACCAGGTGATGGGGTGGATATGTACAAGTGGGGGTTGAAGCAGAGATGAAAGATCAATAGAAAACAAACTGGACAAACCTCAGCCATCAAGCTGCCTGAATGCACAGTTTTAAGGTAAGTACTATTGATAGTTCTGAAAGAAGCTAAATGTTCCTACACTGATTTGAACTAAGTGAGTCTGCTTTTTTTGTTCTGCCTGCCAGGCTTGGAATATGTGGCTCAAGCAATTTCTAAAATAGAACTAACTTGATTTAAAAATGCTGTGCTTGTTGCATGTAGTTTGATTTTCTGATATCAGGGTGTTCAGGGTCGCGGCAGACAGCTGTGCAGGATGCTCACCGCCCCCTCCAAGGGTTGCTGTTTGCAGTGACTGCAATGGGAACAGTACCCCTTGGGGTTAACACACTTCAGCTGCCCAGGTTATTACTTCCCTATGTAGGGTCCACTGTTAGTCATGTCTATGAACTATAGGTATGGCAGATTGTAACTAGGCCTGCATAAACAATGGCTTACTCTGAATATTTACTAAAATTTGAATTTTGTGTATAGAACACAACCTTAAAATGTCTATTTTAATTTTATTGATATCCCTGCCACTTCGGATTTCTTTGAGGAGGGGCTGAGGTAAGGCTGAATTAAGTACTACCCCACGGTGCACTGTGCCTTGTCTTTTTGCTTATCTTTTTCCAATTCCTTTGCCCAAGAGAAAGAAGAAAATCCTTCTTTAAGTGTAATCTTCTTGAAAAGAGAAGTACCTTGTCAGGAATTGATACTAATCTTTTAGTAAGATTTAGGCAAAATATATAGAACCCCATCTAGCTTTTAATTTAGAAGTATATTTGGTTTTTGGAAATTCAAAGATTGGTATTGTTATGATAATGATGTTTACTAAGCTCTTATAATTCACTACCAAAACAATTATTAATGGTTAACCTCTTAGTAGGATTATTGTAAAAATAAAACTTTCAAAATGAAACAATGTAAAGGTTGTGTTCTTGTCTTTTCATTGTGGAATATCTAAGCCTTTTTATATTAACAATTAACAATATCATATTAACATTATGGTTAATCTAAATTCTGATGTGAGTTAATGTCCTTCCCTACAAACTATAGTGCTTTGGGACCAAAACACTCTGTTATTGTTATCTTGCTATTTCTGACAAATACTTTTGAATAATTCCCTGTGGCACTATGGGGATATGCAACTCTGATAGCTTTCTTCAGGATTATTCACACTTCTGTGATGCATTTCCTTTATGTTACAGATAGAAGAGCAAAAAACAAATGTCTTTGGGGACTAAGATGAATTATTGACCTCATTTGGTCAGCCTCAGGGGATCACATTTGGTTTCCAATGTGCTATACCATTGTGTCCAGATATATGAGATATGCAAAGAGTAAAAAGCATGCTTTAACTGTCTTATAATCTCACTTTCTAGTACTGTATTCTTCTTGCTAGGCTTGGCACAGTAACAGGTGCTCCAGCCAGCACAGTCAGGTCTCTATACTCAGAGGCCTTTGACGGGCTGGGGAATGTTCTCTCTGGTTGATGTTACACTGAACATTTTAGGTCTCCTCTGATTGGGGTTGGGTAAGAATGGGCATTAGTACTTTCTACTTATTTCTGCCTATGTTCTGCATGTGTTTCCCTATGTAGTTGGGTAACTGGATGGTCCCCCAACTTTAAGAACACACATGGCCTGTGAATTATTGAAATTCAGAAAAGCTTTTGTTCTTTCCAATTTGGGAACTTGTGCTATGTGTATACTATTTAAGAACATGGAAAAACATTTTTAGAAGGCAAACACTGAATTTTTATATATCAGCCCTGACTCTTTCTTTCTCTGCAACTTCTGTTGATGCTTATCCTCTCTTGACTCTATCAGTAGGTAGGTATGGGGCAGTGATTAAGGCTGTGGAGTTTTGCATTCAGGTAGGCATGAGTTCCAACCATGTCCCTCCACTTAGCAGCATCATGACCTTGGATGATGTACTTAACTGAGGAAGTCTAAGTTTTCTAATGTGTATAACTGAGAGCTATGAATGCATATTTAATAAAGCAAATGTGACAATTATGATGATATAAATATAATGATTAACCTAATCCCCCACATTATATAAGCACTCATTAAATGGTAATTCTTACTGTTGTTTTCCAAAGCCTGAACAAAGGGAAATGTGAGTCAAACTTTGCCTTTGTGGGTAGGAATCCCACACCTAGTTGATATATTCCCATTATATTTCTTTCTCAAGGATTAAGGTCAACTTCGTTGGCTTGCTTCCATTTCCTTTTCTCATTTTCTTTATTTTGACTATTCCCGTTGGCTTTGCCCTGTGACCTGACCCGTCGTATCAACTGGGTCCTCTTGCAGCAGCCGACAGGATCTGGGCTAGTGGATAGGATGAGGCAAGGGAGGCAGTTACTTTAGGCACAGGAGTCCCCCAAAACCCAGCAATCAAGAGAAACAAGTTTTTAATGTCTTGTACTAATAACTTAAAAACTAAGGCAAAAAAGATAGGTGATGAACAAAATTATGAAATTTTAAATAAAGAGACCATCCGACTTTATATTTGTATAATTTGACATCACTTAACCTCATCCTAATCCTAGCACTAGCAGACAATTCTTTCCTCCATTTTAAAAATAAGTCAACCTATGTAAAAATGATTTTTTAAGGCCATGTCAGCTATACTCATGCTCCAAACGCAAATTATAAGCACCACTATTATTTTCTCATCAGCCCTCCAACAGCTGGAACTGTGGTCCTTCTAGTTTCCTCTCCCTGATAAGAAGGCTTACTCTTCCTAAGATACAAGGCTACTAGCTCTCAGGTTACTGTGCTGCTTATCCTTGGTACTTCCTTAACATACCATAATCTCCCCCAGACCATTTCATTGTCTCCTAAGAACCATGTTTTTTTCATTACTGCACCTGTATTCTACCAGAGGCAGATGGCAATAGGGGAGATATGAGCAGTGGACAGAAACTACAGAAAGCTGGCACAAGTTTGGGAAACACATCTACACTGGGAGGTATACACATATCCTCCTTACACTTGGTTTCTTTATTCTCACACACTTCCAAATAGCATACTTTTGCCATACTGCTGGAGGAGTAGCTTGCCCAGCCCTTTTCCTGGCTTGAGTTTCTCTGCCCTCTTTCTGTCTTTGGTGGAGCTCTGGATTCTGGGTACACAGTGTAATCATCACACCTGGTTGATTGCTATTTCTTGCCAGCTCTCCATTGTTTGGTGCATGCCAGGTCTGAGAATCAAACTCATTCCAATGACAGTAAGGTAATGGCTTTTTGTTGTTGCTGCCATCTCTCACCCTTTTTTTCTCCTTTAGAACAGCACATAATTCTCCATCTCTAACCAATATTTCCCACAGTCAAGCACTAGTTTTGGTACACAATGTAATCAGTAGATGCTGTTTTGGAGGGATTTCTCTATGTAACAGTACTTTGTGCAGGGTTTTCTTTTTTTTCTTTTCTTTTTTTTTTTTTTTTTTGAGATGGAGTCTCGCTCTGTCGCCCAGGCTGGAGTGCAATGGCCAGATCTCAGCTCACTACAAGCTCCACCTCCCGGGTTTACGTCATTCTCCTGCCTCAGCCTCCCGAGTAGCTGGGACTACAGGCGCCCGCCACCTCGCCCGGCTGGTTTTTTGTACTTTTTAGTAGAGACGGAGGTTCACCGGGTTAGCCAGGATGGTCTCGATCTCCTGACCTCGTGATCCGCCCGTCTCGGCCTCCCAAAGTGCTGGGATTACAGGCTTGAGCCACCGCGCCCGGCCGCAGGGTTTTCTTATTTTCATGTTTAGGATCATTTATTTGCTCCCAGAAGAGCCATCACTAGTCAAGACCATGTGAACGTTTTATAATTCTTGATAGATACTTAATTAGGTTTTCTTTCAGATTAAAAAATGATTTTGTCCAAGTTATTAATCAGATGTTACAAAACCATTTATTGAATGATCTTGGACTTCCCCAATTATTTCTTTAAGAGAGATAATTCCAGATTCACATACAGTTGTGAAAAAAATATGCAGCAAGATCCAGTGCACCCTTTATTCACTTTCTTCCAATAGTCTTTTCCTCTTGCAAAACTGGTAGAATATCTCAACTAGGATATATTCATTGATACAGTAGAGATACAGAACATTTTGGTCACTACAAGGATACTTTCTATTTTATTTTTATAGCTCCTCTCTCTTCTCTCCTATATCTACTCTCTCCTTTTTTGGCAACCACTCATCAGTTTACCATTTCTATAATTTGGTCATCTTCAGAATGTTAAATAAATAGAATTACATAGTTTGTAACCTTTTGAAGCTGACATTTTTTTCACTCAGCCTATGCCCTTGAGATCATCTAGGTTGTGTTTATCAGTAGTTAATTCTTTTGTATTGCTGAATAGTATTCCATGGTATGGATGGACCACCATTTGCTTAACCATTCACCCTGAAGAACATGTGGGTTGTTTACTTTTTGGCTATGATGAATAAAGCTGTAAATATTCATGTACAGGTTTTTGTGTAAACAGAATTTTTCATTTATCTGGGATAAATGCCTAAGAGTATAATTGCTGGGTTGTATGGTATTTACATGTTAATTCAAATAAACTGCCAAACTGTATTCCCGAGGGGCTGTACCATTTTGCATTTTCACAAGCAATTTATAAATGAGCAGGTTTCTCTTTAATGTCATCAGCATTTGGTGTTGGCACTATTTTTAATTTTTGTTGTGCTAGATATCTGGTGATATATATTTGTGGCTTTAATTTGTATTTCCTCAATGGCTAATGATGTTAAACATTTTTTTCATGTGATTCTTTGCCTTTTATATACCCTCTTAGCGAAATGTCTGTTCATATCTTTTATTCATTTCAAATTGGACTGTTGACAATTTCACTGTTGAGTTTTGAGAGTTCTTTATATATTCTTCATACTAGTGCTTTGTGAGGTACATGGTTTTCACATATTTTCTCAGTCTATAATTTGTCTTTCCATCCTTTCAACAAAGTCTTTCACAGAGCAAATTTTTTATTGTGAAATTAATTTAGTAGTCTTTTCTTAAACAGACTGGGTTTTTAGTGTCAAATCTAAGAACTTTTTCCATAGTTATAGATCCAAATATTTTTTCTTATGTTGTTTCCCAAAACATTTGTACTTTTGTGCATTTAAGCCTGTGATCCATTTTACATTAATTTTTCAAATCAAATGTGAGACTTAGGCCAAAGTTCTTTTTCCCCACTTATAGATGTCCAATTTCTTCAGTACTGCTTTTTGAAAAAGCTATATTTCCTCTATTTAATTGCTTTTGTACCTTTGTAAAAAATCAGTTGGAAATATGTGACATGTGCGGGTTTATTTCTGGATTCTCTATCCTGTTCCATTGATCCATGTGTCTCTTCCTCTGCCAATACCACTCAGTATTGATTACTCTAGCTATCTAAGTCTTGAAATTGGGTAGACAGATTCCTCTCACTTTATTCTTCTTTTTCAAAATAGTTTTTAGCTATCTTAGTTCCTTTACCTTTCCATATAAATATTGAAGTAATCTGTCTGTATCTACAAAAAATCTTACTGGGATTTTGACAGGAGTTACATTAAGCCAATAAATCAATTTAGGGAAAACATGGGATCTCTCTCCTATTTAAGTCTTTAATTTCTTTCATCAGTATTTCATAGTTTTCAGCATGAAAATCCTGTATATGTTTTGTCATATTTACACTTTGTATTACATTTTTAGCAGCTGTAAATAGCAATGTATTTTCAATGTTGGTGTTCACATACTAATTGTGAGTATATGGAAATACAATTGATTTTGTGTGCTTATCTTTTATCCTGAGATCTTGTTCATTCACTTTTTACTTCTGGGAGGTTTCTGTAGATATCTTGGGGTGTTTTACACAGCCAATAATATCATCTGCAAATAGGGCAGTTTTAGTTCTTACTTTTCAATCTGTGTGCCTTTTATTTCCTTTATTTGCCCTATAGTACTAGCTAGAAGCTCCAGCACTATAGTGATTAAGAACAGAGAGGACAGACATCCTTTCTTGCGTTGCTCTTGTTCTTAAGTGGAAAGCATTCCATCTTTCACCATTAAGTATAACGTTAGCTGAAGACTTTCCGTAGATGCTCATTATCAAATTTAAGAAATTCTCTTCTATTAGTATTTTTCTAAGAGTTTTTATGATGGAAACATTTAAGTTTGTCAAATGCGTTTTAGGCAGCAATATAATCATGTGACTTTTCTTCTTTAGCCTGTTGATGGGAAGGATTACATAAACTGAGTTTCAAATCTTAAACCAGCCTGCATATCTGGGATAAACCCTGCTTTGTCATGTTGCCTGATTGTTTTTACATATTGCTGGGCTTTATTTGTTAGTATTTTGTTAAGGATATTTCTGTCTATATTCATGAGGAATAAGAGTCTATAGTTTTCTTTATACTGTCTTTTTCTGGTTTTCATATCAGGGCAATACTACACTAGTTTCATAAAATGAGTTGGAAATTCTTCCATCTTCAATTTTCTGGAACAGATTGTGTGAATTGCTCCCCCTCTCCCTCTCCCTCCCTCCCGCCTTCCCTCTCTCCCTCCCTCCCTTCCTTCCTTCCTCCAGCCCTTCCTTTCTTTCCTCTGTCCCTTCCTTTCTTTCCTTCCCTTCCTTCTTCCTCTTCCTTCTTCTTTCTTCTTCCTTCTTCTTTTTTTTTTCTTTTTTTCAGTCAAATTTAGCAGTGGGGGTTGTATACCAACTTTAATGACATTAATGTTAATAAATTCTGATAACTTATTACCATAGGACCAGCCTAATTCTTCTTTAAATGTTTGATTTTTCTAGTGAAATCATTTGAGGCAACAGATTTCTTTTTCGGAAACTTTAAAATTATAAATTCAATTTTCTTAATAGCTATAGGGCTATTCAAATTATGTGTTCATATTTGTGCGAATGTAGTAGCTTGTGTTTTTTGTAGAACTGGTCTATGTCATTTGAGATAATGTATTGATGTGTGAAGAATTATTCATAATATTTCCTTGATACCCTTTTCTAAATTTATTTTTAATGGGCAAATAATATTTGTATATATTTCTGGGGTACAGTGTAATGTTTTGATATATGGAGCTTGATATATTTATCCTTCTATCATTACATAATGCCCCTCGCTGTCGCTTATAATTTTCTGTATTTCAAAAGTCTACTTTTCTGATATTAATATAAGCTATCTTGCTTTATTTTAAGCTTTGCATGATACATGTTTTTAATACTCTTACTTTTAACGTACCTATATGTATATTTTCAAAATGAGTTTCTTAAAGAGAATATATAGTTTTTGTATTTTATTCCATGCTGACAGTCTTTTAATTGATGTATTTAGACCATTTATTTTTGATGTAGTCATTGATATGTCAGAGCTAAATCTGCCGTTTTATTTTTTGCTTTTCTATTTTTTTTTCTACCTCTGTGTGGCTTAAACTTTTTTTAGATTTTTTTGTTTGTTTGTTTTTTGAGACAGGGTCTCACTTTGTCATTCAGGCTGGAGTGCAGTGGCCTGATCTTGGTTCATTGCAGGCTTGAACTCCTGAGCTCAAGCAATCCTTGTATCTCAGCCTCCAGAGTAGCTGGAACTGCAGGCATATGCTACCACGCCAGCTAATTTTTCTATTTTTTGTAGAGATAGGATTTCACCATGTGGCCCAGGCTGGTCTCGAACTCCTGGGCTCAAGTGATCCTCCCGCCTTGGCCTCCGAAAGTGTTGGGATTACAGACGTGAGCCACCATGCCCAGCCTAGAATTTTGTTTTGATTTATCTAGAGTATTTTTGGGTGTGTCTCTTGGTAAAACTTTTTTTAGTGGTTGCTTTAAATATTTGTGTATACATAAAGTTTTCACAGTCTACTGCTGTTGGCATTTTACTAGGTAAAATGTTTTTATTTTTATTTTTACTTTTAGAAGCAGGGTGTCACTCTGTAGCCCAGGCTGGAATGCTATGGTGCAATTTCAGCTCACTGCAGCCGGGAACTCTGGGCTCAGGTGAGCCTCCTGCCTCAGCCTGCTGAGTAGTTAGGACAACAGGCAGCATCACTCTGCTTGACTATTTAAAAAAAAAATTTGTGGGTGGGTGCGGGTTTGTTATGTTGCCCAGGCTGGTCTTAAACTCCTGGGCTCAAGTGATCCTCCCGCTTTGGTCTCCCAAAGTGTTGAGTATGTATTAGCTTAGACTTTATATTTTTTGTTCATTTCAAGCGTGCTTGTAATTGCTCATTGAGTAATTTTTATGGATGCTTTAAAACCTTTGCTAGATCATTCTAACAGCTCTGTTGCCTTAGTATTAACATTAATTGGTTACATTCTTTCATTTAGTTTGAGATCTTCCTGCTTCTTGAGATAATGAGTGACTTTCAATTGAAAACTGGGCATTTTAAGTGTTATATATTATGAAACACTGGATCTTAGTTAAACCTCTTTTTTCCTTGCTTTCTCTATGATCTGTCGGTGGAACAGGCAACTTACACTCCCGGTACTCCCAGGTATGGGTAAAAGTCCAGGTTCCACCTCTGGTTTCTGTTCATACCTTATGGCTGGTGGAGGAGGGCTGCTCATTACTGCTGGGTCGGGTGGGAGTTTCAGCTCTTCACTAGGTCGCCAACATGACCTTCTCAACTAGGAGGAATAGGTGTGCCTCATTACTGCTCCCCACATGGGGTGTATGTCCACTTTATTGCTAGGAGGTAATAAAAGATCACTGGGTGTCCTGTGAGAATATTAGAGTGGGGAGCTTAAGGGACCCTTGTTTCTGCCAGGTGGGAGTAGAAAGAAGTCTGTTTCCCATGTGGTCTCCACTGAAACTGTAGGAGAAGGAAAAGGGGAAGCTTGTTGGGATAAGTGTCCTGGCTTTGTACCCAACCTTTGCTAATACCATTCTGTAATGGTGAAAATGTAATGTCTCTTTATAGCCCGGTGAGGGGGGATGTCTAGGCTCCCCACTGGGCCTTGTTGGCACGAGTAGGGCCATATTTTTTCTTTTGTTTGTTGAAATAGAGTCCTTATTATCTAAATATTTTCTGTCTTGCTAGACTTCTTCTTTCCTCATCCTTTGTCTAGAAAGAACATATTTTGGTTGCCTTTTTTTTTTTTGTCTTTAGCCAATTGTATTTCTGAGTTGATAGCTTGTTTATCTCTAAGTGTGGGGTATACAAGACAAAAAGAAAACCCAGGGGACTCACTGCAATATTGTTCTTTGGGTCACGGTACCTAGCTGAGCTGCCCTTTTCCCTCAATCTTTCAAAGTTTGTATGTTTGTTTAATATATAGTGTCCAAGTCTTTAAGTTTTATTTAGTAGGAGGAATAATAAAAGTATGTCAACTCTATCTTTTTCTGGGAGCAGAAATCTCTTGATGATTTTTAGTGCTCTCTTTATTATATATTAATGTCTAATACATGACAGTTTCTACTAGTTCTTTGCTATGATATTTCATACTGTTTTAATAAAACCACAATTTTTAAATTTCGTGACATTTAATTAGTCCAGTTTTATAATATATTTTAATATCTAGTTAGATGAATCCCTTTCAACTTCCTGATGAACTTTATAGACATTATATTTATAGAATAAATTTTATAATGATTTTTATGGGGCTTACCATACTTAAAAATGAATTTTGAAATAATACAGTATTTTATATTTTTCCTAACTACGAATGATGTATACCTCCTTAAATAACTTTTTTTTAGATTAAATAAATTTTGCATTTGCTTCATATTGGGCATACACATTTCTTATTGTGGTTACTCCTATAAGAATCTATTTGTCTGTCTTTCTATCTATTATCTACCTTTGCTCTTATGAATAGGAAGCAGCATGGTTAGTTTAGTTGTAAAGTGACTAAGCCAGATAGTTTAGGGGCATTATTTACCAGCTAACTGATCATGATGAGTAACTAATTGCCTTAAATTTCAATTTCCTCATCTATACGTTGGATAGTAATAACATCTACTCATAGGTGTGAGATAATGCATGCAAAATGATTTTAACATTCAATGTGGCACACAGTGATAATTTTAGTGTAATTTTCACAATATTTTAACTAATTGTTATTATATAGAAATGCTATTTTATATTCACTTTTATCTTGCCATTTTATGACCTTTTCTATTAATTCTAACATATATTTTGGTTGAAATTTTTGGTGTTTCTAGGCCTATTAATATATTATCTTAATGTAATGACTTTTTAGTTCTCCTTATAGTGTTTTTTTCCTATTTTTATTTCATATTGCATGGAATTTCCAGATAAATAACAATGGTAATAGTGGAACTATTATTTCTGTTAGGTAAGTATTATTGTGGACATTGCAAAAAGTAAAAAGTATTAAAGTCAAAGATTCTAGTATCCAGATTGTATGACTATATAATGATGACTTTGAGCTCTGATTATTAACTTGAAAAGGAATACTGAGATTTTCTAATAAGTTTTTAAAGACCTTAATTGCATGTTTCATGTTTTAGTAGAAGTTCAAAATGCCAACAATGCTTTGAACATGATCAAGAACAATATTAGAAAATGAATCTTTGATCTACCCCTGTTTGTAACAAAATTGCCTGTACAGTGTGTGCAGCAGAAGCTTGTGTACCACCCTTGAGTGATGTGTCAGTACCAGAAAACTCCTAGGAAAGATAGCCCACATAATTGCAGCTTGGTTAATGTGGATGCAAATTTATTCAATATGTCCCCAAAGACTTGGATAAGAGATAGCCTTTGAAACTTCAGTGATTTTAGGACAATTAAGTAGCACTTCTTTTCACAATTACTGTAAACTAATAAAACTTTATCTGATGTCTCAATGTAACGGCTTATCTTGCTTTTAGAAGAACTGGGATTAGCACACACATAACCCACACCCTCTCAGGACAGTGAGGCCTAAATACATCTCTCCAGGACTGGCCTTTTCCATCCCTGTAACATTTTGTCTAATAATTTTATACCAGTGGAAGTGAAGTCATTCAGATTTGTTAATGTTCATTACCTGTCTTTCATTGAGGAATTTCTTGTTTAGAAGCAATTTAGACCACTTTTTCTTTTTTCAGCTCCTTCTCTGAATTAACAGCTTTCCTTTTACTTATGTATTTCTGGGATCAAATTGACAAATCCCTTTCAAGTGCTCATTTTGTCTTAGCGTTCAATTTACCTCTGGCCCCTTAAACATTTGCTGGTTATCCACTTGGCAAATCATTCAGCAATTTCCCCATGTAACTGTTCTGGCAACGGTAGAGTTCAAAGGCATAACTAACTACAAATGAGAATCTAACTACACCAGAGATTGCATGTCTGTTTTACCCACTTGCTTTAGAAAAGACAGGAATTGAGCTTTGCTTTGAAATAAAATGATTATATTATACATTGAGCTATTGTTTTCCTCCTTTTGGTGAGGATTTCAGGACAGCATTGCTTAATCAGAAATATGTTAATATATTCTGTTGCCATCATTATAGTTTTAAAATAAAAGTAATGAAAAGTCAAGCTATTAAAACTTCTAAATATAGGAATGAGTATCTTTATGTGGGATAAACTAGTTTTTAATTATTAGTGTTTAAAAACTAGAAATTAACACAAATATTTTTCCTTATACAGTGTCAAGATGGCTAAATATTTCTCATGAAGATTCAATTACAGATTTTTTTTTATTTTGGTTATTTCATGATTATTTTCCACTGTGACTGGAGTATTTATGCCAAAGAGTTAGAATTTATGTGAAATTTATCAGAATCTTTATTTTTTCCTTCAATGAAATATGAGAATTATGAATTATAAGGTAGTAAAATTAAAGAGCACAGTTACTAGTTTGGAATTTTTATATTTTGGGAGATTACTGCTTATATAAAAAGACATTTCAGAGCTTTTATAGTGATTACAGACAATATTTTTATTAATATCCTTTTCATTTACATACTTGCAAGTTTATATTTAGTCATTTGTTGATTGAGAAAGTAATTTAATTTTCCTATGCATGTGATATCCCTATAAATTGAATGGCTTACCTTCAGGACTATTTATATTCAAATACTAATTTCTAGTAACTATTAAGTAACTTGTGTTTCTTTATTATTTTTATCCATGAAAAGAATTAACCTCTTAGCTTCAGTTTTATGTTTTTCTTTAATTTAAAATTGATTGGAAAATCAAATTCTCTTTTCTTTCCTTGTCATGACCCAATATAATTTCACTAATCTATGAAGACTAGGAGGAACATGAGGGCAATCCCAGCACTCATTTAATGTTCATGGGAGTGGTTCGCAAAGTTGCAGGTGGAGGAGGGAGAGGATGAGGACTAACTCTCAAATGCGTGTATGTTTGTGTATGTTATGTGTATATATATAGACACACACACACATATTTATATATATGTGTATATATATATACACACACATTTCTCTATAGGAATAATAACTTCTGGGTAATCTAGAAGGTGTTTTGGGGGTGGGATGGGAGGTATGATGTGGGCTACACAGCTAAATAAATATTAATGAACAGTTGGATAAGCACTTACCTTGTTTTTTTCCAATAGTGCTCTACTTGTTAGATAGAAATGGTTCTGGTTATACTAAGAAAATGTGATTCTATTTTATCCTAAAAGAATCACCTCTAACGATAATTTCTTTTCTAATAGTCTTCTTACTCTGGCTATAACTTGAAATGAGTCCTTAATGATTAAAGTCTTTAGAATTTAATCTTTATGGAAGATTGTAATTATGGTTCTCTTATTTTGTAGCATCCCTCCCTTCTAAAAATTGGAAGAATTAAACATTCACAGGCTAATTTCTGTTAGCCTCATGCTATTTAGCTTTGTTGTACATATTTTTTGCAGGGTATTTCCTTGGTGTCTTGACTGACATGTGTAATCCATTTTGTTGTTGTTAAAAAACACATTTGGAAAGTTTGTTTTCTAACTTTATTTCCCTTATATTTATTTTTAGGACCTTACATAACTTTGCCCTAGAGGATTTTGGTATAGCTACTTAAGAAAAGTTTTTCTTTTTTTATATTGCCTTATCCGGTGGGCATGGGTTTATCCTGTAAGGAGTACCTGTTCTATTTTCTGTAGCAGCAATCCCAGATCTGGGGGTTTATATGCCTTTAGGAACTGTGAATCCCCAGAAATTTTGTATATTAATGCAAATTTTGCATCTTAATCCCTCTCTGGAGAGAGAGTCTATCTATATATAGCTTTTATCAGATTATCAAATGTGCCTCTGACCTAAAAATGATTAAGCTTTGCAACGGAATGTCATCTAGACGTTTTGCAGTTTTCAGTGGCCAATATAAATTGGAAAAGGCAAAGCTATTTAAACACACAAAATCATAAGTCAAGGACATCCATTGTGATGGTGGGGGTGGGGCTGGTAGGGGCAATACAAAAAGGATGGGCAGGTGGGTGGGTTCAGGCTGGCATCTGTTACATTTGTGCAGTTTTTTGGCTTAAGTACAGTTACTCACAGTCATTGACAGCAATTCTTGAAATACTTCATTTATTGCTAGCAATTTTGAGACAATTTATTTCAAAGATTTATTTCTGAGACAGAAATACTGATATTTCTATGCAGATCATGAACTTGTAATAACTTCTATTTGTTTGATTTATTTTACTCAGCCTTCTGCATTCCTATTGTAGCTTTGTGTATTGACACGATTGGTGTGAGCAACTAAGTATGTATAAGTAAATTTAAATATATGTTTGATCAAAACTCTGAAAGCATTTTTTTTCTAGATTAAAGGAAAACTTGCAAATTATCTTCTCTCACTCCATCTTACCCATCTTCCATAGTTTTCTTGGGGCTGGTCTAGCCTCTATGAATCCATCTATCATACATGTACATAAGGAGTTTTTCTGAAATGTAAGTCTGATCCTGCAGCAACTTAAAATCCTTCAATGGAAATTTACAAGGTTCTCAATAATTTGCAAACCAGTTAGTTTAGCACACATGAAAGTCTATGTGAAATAGAGCCCATAATGCTCTCTCTCTCTCTTTTTAGACACAGTCTCACTCTGTTGCCCAGGCTGGAGTGCAGTGGTGCAATCTCAAGAGTCCATAACTATCTATCTTCACTTTAACTTCCCCACACCTTCTCTTCACTTTAGCCATGGGTCCTATTATACATATAGTATTTGGCATGGGTCACGAAATTTTATAATTTTATAAAAACAAAAGCAACAGCAATAATAACAGTAGCCAGCATTTGTGAATCACATACTCTGCACCTGGCACTGTGCTTTTCTTCTCAACATGTATTATCTTGTGTAATTGTGACAACAAATCCTTGAGGTAAAGGTACTATTAGAGCCATCTTACTGAGGGCTCAGAGGGCTAAGAAACTTGATGAGGAATATTTAAAATAAGTGGAAGAGAGTAAGTCCAAACCCAAATCCCCCTGACCATTCATCGTTTTCTGTGCCTGAAATGTTCTTCCTTTCCTACATAGTAATTATTGTTTTCAAAACACAACCCAGGAATAACCTTTCCTGAAGAACATTTTCCAACATCCTTTTCCATTGTAATTTAGTTGACTCCTCTACCTTTCCAAGGAGCCCTGAGAATGCCTTTATTTTTATACTACTCTAATAAATTTGTTATTTACTTAATAATTTACAAATAATTGTTTGGCCAGCTATAAGCTCTGGAGACTACATTTTAAATTTGTTAGTAACATCTTATAGTTGGGATATTTTAGTGCCTCTGATCTCAAAGTATGGTCTCCACACCAACAGCATTACCCTCAGCTGAGAACTTATGAGAACTGCAACTCCTCAGGCCTCACTCCACATCTACGGAATCAGAAAACCTGGGAATGTAGAGCCCAGCAACTCGTGTTTTAGTTAGCCTTCCAAGTAATTTTGAGTCACATCAAAATTTGAGAACTATTGTTGCAGGATCACATATGCATTGGAGACATTTCTGAAGCCTTAAACTATGTCTTTTACAAGAGTCATTGATATTACGGTCATGTATTGCGCTGTGGACCTATCTCTGGAATGTGCCAGTAGCACACATTTACAGTAACTTCCAGTAACATAAACAGTGTTGTCACTATATATATGAATAATACATGTCAGTCTACATAATCTTGACTAAAAACTCTAAGGAAAACA
This sequence comes from Theropithecus gelada, assembly GCF_003255815.1. Taxonomy (NCBI): domain Eukaryota; kingdom Metazoa; phylum Chordata; class Mammalia; order Primates; family Cercopithecidae; genus Theropithecus; species Theropithecus gelada. Next base: position 91,678,852 of record NC_037685.1, read on the forward strand.
TCTTTACCAATTATGGATAGATGACAAATAGAAGAAACTTTGTACACTTGTGGCCATTGATATCTACAAATAGATGAACTACAGGCATTTTATTTCTGGATCATTTAAATATGATCACATTTAAGGCACAAGATATCAGGTAATGTCAACCTCTATGACAGCTTCTGAAATCATTTATCTGCATCAGTACACAGACATTGGTTAGTCGCTTCAGCCTGTTTTCGCTTTGCTATCCTTCCCCCTACTTCCCTCCCCCATTGAATTTTTAGCTCATTCTTTCTCCGGGTGATGCTTCTCTTGCATAATCTGCAATTTGTTTTCTTGACTTACAAGCAGAACACAGATGAAACTTTTACAGTGGAAAAGGTCAGCAGTCTTGATGGGGGTGGTATCTTCAGCTTACCTAGTGGATGTGAGTTTATTGTCAGTCTAGATGGAAGATCAGTTATATGTTTCAAGATTTAAATGTTCATTTTGGAAATATTCTTTCATTGCCTAGACCATAAGTGGTCAAATTTGGTTTAGCCAAGGGGCATTGAAAGAGTTGTCTTATAAGATAACATTGCTATGGTGCCTACTTAGATGCAACACAGCCTCCTTCATTCAAGACGTTGTCAAATTTTCAGAATTGAAACACATAAGTCTTAGTATATTTAGCTCAGCAGTCTGTAGGAAACGTTTATAATCATTCCTAATCCTGGCTCAGCCTGGGTAATGCTCCCTCAAGTGAACCCAATAAACCCTCCCTGCCCTACCATGTCATGCTTACCTCTGACTTAGTACTTAGTCCTAATAATGTACCACACCATTCAACTGTTTATATTTCTGACAAAAATGTAATTTCTCTGAGGGTAGGGATTGTGATATGCTAGTTTTTCTATTTCCTTATCTAGTGTATGGTAGCTATTTGATAAATATTTGAATTTTTTTCATAATCGAGATTTTATTGGTTGTGTTGACGATCAGTACCCAGACACTTCTTGGGTAACCACTTCAACCTCTTTTCCCTTTGCTATCCTTCCCCTAGCTTCCCTCCCCCATTGCCCCCCCCACTTTTTTTTCTTGTTTTGGAGACAGGGTCTCACGCTGTTGTCCAGGCTCTGGAGTGCAGTGGTGCAATCAGTGTTCACGGTGGCCTAAACCTCCCAGGCTCAATTGATCCTCCTGCCTCAGCCTCTTAAGTAGCTGGGATGACAGGCAGGAGCCATCACGTTGACTAATTACCGCCCCCCCCCCAAAAAAAAAAAAATTGTAGAGACAGGGCCTCACTATGTTGCCCAGGCTGGTCGTGAACTCCTGGGCTCAAGAGATCCTCCAGCTTTGGCCTCCCAAAGTGCTGGGATTTCAAGCACGAGCCACTGCACCTGGCCCCTTTTCCCTTTGTTTGCACTTCTGTGTCTGAAGATTTATCCTTTCCTGCTGCCTTTTTTTGTCTTCGTTTCTACCTTTGCCCGAGCGGGCTTAGCTGAAGAGGGCACCCATCCTTTCTTGAGCTTTTCCTTCACTGCCTGTTCTGTTGAGCTGACTTTCCTCTTGGGCATCTTGGCAGCAGGGATGCCTAGGAGCTGCAGCACCCCGAGAGCCTTTGTGAAGCTGGGCTGCCTGGCTGCTGCTGTTTTTCATGTCGCCTGAGCTGCAAAAACTTGCCATATTTGTTTCCTTGCATAATGAGGTGAATCTGTGATATAAATAGCAATGTATGCATCCTATTTTCAATTTTTAAAATAAAATCAATTGGCCAAAATGATGATAAGGTTTCATTATAATTTGTTAATGCTGCAAGGCAACCTAATTTTGGATCACCTGAAGGAAATGGGAGACGAATACTTTTGGATTCCACTCATCTCTATTAGCATAACATAAAGGTTTCCTATCATGTTTGACTTCATGATGAAATAATTATAGCTTTAAGTCCTAGATTTTACTCTGAACAGCAATAAGATTATCAATATTCTTAATAATTTGTTCACATTTCTTAGTGAAGGCACATATACTTGGGCACACTTAAAGATAAATCCATAAATTTTAGTTTAGAGAACAAAGGGTGATACACTTTTATTTACCTTGCCACTACTAGTTTTGGCCTTTGTTTTTAACCCTTTCTACCACTGTAGGCTGGCAAGACATTACACATTGAAGATGCACAACTCATATGCTCGAATCCAAGAGACTCTTCTGCTTCTTTTGAGAGTGTCATAATTTTCTGAAAAATACTAAAAGAGTAACCAAAATAATAACATTTTTAAATTCAGTTAATCTTACCAGGTACCTACATTCTGGTAACTGCCTTTGGGAATTCACGGATGATTTAATCATATTCTCTCTCCTCAAGATACTCAGATCTTAATGGAGTGGAAAAACATGGCAGCAACAATTTGAGATGGTTTATTTTAATTACCATATCAATTCTGTATTATTTTGTCTTATTTTACTTCTGATACAGTATTACTTTTCTGGTTGTATTTTTCCTTCTACTCTAGTTTAGGTCTCTTTATTGTCTGTTGTTTATCTTCTTTAGACTTATACCTACGAACCTAGTTTTTTTAAAATGAGATATGTGATATTAAATTATGCAGATAATCATATGATTTTGAATCTGGTGCTTTTTTTTTTTTCTTTTTGCCTTTCATAGGAATAGGAAGAATGGCTAAGTTGGCCAATTCCCAGATGTTATCACTTGATGGACTGTGTGCTTACCCAGTTCAGGCAGATTCATGGCTCATTGCTGCCAGCCCAGCCATGAATTGATTCAAAAGTGACCGCAATTGTCTCAGATGTAATTTTGAGTTTTTTTTTTTTTTTTTTGCAGGAAACCACCCAGGAGGCTGGGAGACTCCTAAAAATAGGATTATATAAAAACAAGACTGTTACCTTAAGCTTTTTTCCTGTTGTTGGAGACACTCTGAAGTTTATTTATTTATTTGAGGCTGGGTCTCACTCTGTTGCCCAGGCTCACTGGGCAGTGGTCCAATCGTGGCTCACTGCAGCCTGAAGTTATGGGTTCAAGTGATCCTGCTACCTCAACCTACTGAGCAGCTGGGACCACAGGCATTCATCACCATGCCCATGAATTTTTTTTTTTTTTTAAGAGAAGGAGTCTCACTATGTTGTTTAGGTTGATCTTGAACTCCTAGGCCCAAGTGATCTATCTACCTTGGCCTCACAAAGTGCTAGGATTACAGGTGTAAGCCACCATGCCTGACCTCTGTAGGATATTTATAAACTTATTATCCATTAGGTTTAAGACAACAAGTGCATGGCATATCGACCATTACAACATTCTGGATCCAGTTCTTTAGAATAAGCAAAGGTGGTGGGGTGTGGGTAGCTCACACTTGTAATCCCAGCAGTTTGGGATGCCGAGGTAGGTAGGACCACCTGTGGCCCAGTCTGGTCAACATGGTGAAACCCCATTTCTACTAAAAATACAAAATCCTGTGATTCCCAGCTACTTGGAAGGCTGAGATACGAGAATCACTTGCACCCTGGAGACAGAGGTTGCAGTGAGCTGAGATCATGCCACAGTACCTAGCTTGGGCAACAGAGCGAGACTCTGTCTCAAAAAATAATAATTTTTTAAAAAAGCCAAGGTGACAGGAGGAGGCCCAAAATATTCAGAGCCTTTTTCTTTAAAAGCATGGGACGTTTGATATAAAGAGAATTTTGGGTGTCTTCCTCTTATCCTCAAACACAACAAATTAAAGACCAAAATTTGTTGAAAAAAGAGGAAAGTTATGAATGAGGAAGAGTAAGTGGGAATTTCTTTCTTTTTTTTTTTTTTTTTTTTTTTTTTTTTTGAGACGGAGTCTCGCTCTGTCGCCCAGGCTGGAGTGCAGTGGCGGGATCTCAGCTCACTGCAAGCTCCGCCTCCCGGGTTCACGCCATTCTCCTGCCTCAGCCTCCAGAGTAGCTGGGACTACAGGCGCCCGCCACCTCGCCCGGCTAGTTTTTTTTTTTGTATTTTTTAGTAGAGACGGGGTTTCACCGGGTTAGCCAGGATGGTCTCGATCTCCTGACCTTGTGATCCGCCCGTCTCGGCCTCCCAAAGTGCTGGGATTACAGGCTTGAGCCACCGCGCCCGGCCGAGTAAGTGGGAATTTCTACAGATGAGATACTGAATGGAGAGTAAAAAGAATTGGAAGAGAATTTAATGTTAGAAGTGAACAAAAGAGTGTGATGAAATCCTTTTTTTCTTGAGTAATAGAATTTTAGAGCCAAGAAGAAACCTAATACTATTTTTTCCCTAAAATTCTTCTGCTATACAAATGGAAAACTGAGACACAATTGACTCCCTGACTACGCAATAGAATCATAGAATTTGAGGGACTCAAAGGACTTAAATGATTATCTAATCACCTTTCTGGGGTTTGAGTCAGTTTTTCATTGAATACTAGAGTTTGAGACTGGAAAGGACACTGTGGATTCGTTGATGTCCTTTGATGTGTACAGCATTTCCCTGATCTCATTCTTAAGAGATGATCAAATTGCTACTTATAGTCAATTCTCATTATTTAGGGTAGTTATGTTCTACAAAGTTTCCCTGAACAGTGAATTAGTGAAAATTGAATCGTTGTCTCTAGGGAAGATACAGGGTGAGGTTCCTTGAGCTTCTGGTCACAACATTTTTATCAATATATAACTTTGTTTTATGTGTGTTTCTGTTTAAAGACACTTTATTTCGTATATATTATTGATTTGTGAATATCATATTCATGGCCAAAAGTACTATAATCCATGTCTCAATGAAGCTTATTGTATGTGTATTGTCTCCATAATGCACCTCATTATGGAGGTGTCCTTAAGAACACTAGACAGCACTTCAGCATTATGATTGGGGCCATTTGTGGTGAAATCACCAAGAAAAGGCACAAAAATGCAAAGTAGTCTGGTAAAAGGGTACTTCTTTACAACATGGAAGATTAAACAAGAAGGCAGTGGACTGGGCTGCCTTATTTGACCTCCGCTGGAAATGTTCATAGCAGATTACTTGATTTTGATTTTTTTTTTTTTTTACAGCTCCATGTTCACAAATGACCCAGACCATGAAAGCATCAGGAATATTGATTTGAGGGTTGCAAATAAGTTATAACAAGTAGCTGAAATTGCAAATACAAAATCTTCAAATAATGAGGATTGACTGTAATTTTTCAGTGGAAGAAAACGAACTGAATTCAGGGTAACCAACTACTTGTCAATGTTTGGACAATTCCATCTTCCTGTGAAGTCTATCCGTGGCTTCTCATTCTATCTCTTGGGACTACAAAAGTAGGGTTAAAATCTTCATTTCCTGCAAGTCATTCAACTGTTTGCAAAGAGCCACATCAGTCCCATGATCCTATTTCTAAGATATTTACACCCTTTATTCAACTGAATCTCAATGGCAACAAGGTTTGTAATTTCCTCAGGAGTTTAACAAGACTCTGAAATTGTTGAATCTGAGTTGATCCTTTGACATCTTATGCTCTGGCCTTTCCCAGCCCATGCAAGTTCGCTCTCTAGCAACAAATCTCCAATTAGCAATTACCCAGTAAATATACAGAAAACCTGAAATAATAGAGAATCAGTCATTTCTGTTTTTCATTTTGGCATAGAGGGTTAAACCTCACCTGTTCGCTCTGGACAGCAGCACAATCAAGTCAGGCCTAGAATCTCTGTCTGTTAAATCCTAGTTATGTGTTTTGTACTTTCTACCACATCGGGGCTCTCAGGAAGATACATCTGTGAACTAACATTTGGTTCCTGGTTGAAATTTAAGAATAACCCCCAAAGATCAGCCCACTACAAACATGTTACCTGTCAAAGAGGAATCATTATGGACATGACACTAGAAGATAAAATGTATACTTTTTCTTTGATGTAAAATTGAATTTTAAGTCACACAAAAAGAAACCCTCTTTTCATTGCTGTTTCCCTTTTGTATTTGAGAAAGGGCTATACCTCGAGAAGGAGAGGATCAAGCATAGTAGCCCAGAAACTGGACACTTGGGTCTTTTGGCCAATCTGCCCAGCAGATGTGTTTTCTTGGGCCAACAAATTGTTGTCATTCACAGGGTTTGTTTTTTTAATTAGTGGGTAGCACTTGAAAATCAATTTCACATAATATTCTAAATTTATGGTTTCTCTTGAAAAATCAGATGACTGCCCTGGGCTGACTTTTCTAAAAGGGAACACTCTGTAGGAGTCTGATAGTAGCTGCCCCTTTTACCTGGGGTGTGTGCTTTTTCTGATTTGCCATAGTCTAACGTTTGTATTGCCTCCTACCTCTGAAGTTTTCTGTCTTATAGTTATTTATTTTAGTCTGTGACTACTATTTTACCAGCTAAAACAATTGAAGTGTTCCTACCACAATGCTTTAAAATATTTTCTGGCTTCACAACATATCATTTTATATGAAAATGTATATTATAATTGGGTGTAGTATTTGGGATTCCCGTTGCATATTATAGGTTAAACGTAGTATTCTTAGTCATATTAAGCTGGAAGGAAAACTCTAATTAAGGTTATGCATCATTTATAAAAAGCTGTTCAATTTTGTGCTTACTATTTTTGGCAGTTTTTGTATTTCTCAGTGTCACTTTCTTCGCTGGAGGCGAACGTTTGGATCAAGAGACAAGCTTTAACACCTACCCCTCCTCAGGTGTTTTACATGAGCAATATTGATATCATTTTGCATATGCAAAAGCATGCCTTCTAGCCACAGTGCACACTCTCAAGACATGTTGTTGAGTTTTAGAGGGCATAAAATCTCAAGTCTAAAAGTCATGCTTTGATTCTTTTTAATTTTATTATTATTTTTGAGATGGAGTTTTGCTCTTGTTGCCCAGGTCAGAGTGCAATGGCATGATCTCAGCTCACTGCAACCTCCACCTCCTGGATTCAAACCATTCTCCTGCCTCAGCCTCCCAAGCAGCTGAGATTACATGCATGCGCCACCAGACCTGGCTAATTTTGTATTTTTAGTGGAGATGGGGTTTCACCATGTTGGTCAGGCTTGTCTCAAACTCCTGACTTCAGGTGATCCACCAGCTTTGGCCTCCCAAAGTGCTGAGATTACAGGCATGAGCCATTGCACCTGGCCCCATGCTTTGATTCTTATTCACTGTCTTCAAAGCTTAGCCTTTGTCCAGTCACAGCAAAAAGCCTCTGGACTCAATGAAACAATGAGTAGACGAAAAAGACCTGGGTTTAAAATAACAGCAGCAGCAGCAGCAGCAACAATCACCACATCCATAGCAGCAGCAGCAGCAGCAGCAGCACAAGCTCAGCCTCTTGTCAACCCTTTCCCCTCTCAGCACTAACAAGGCAAGAGGATGGGACTGTCTTTCTGGACTCTAGAACTGTGTGTATGTGGGGAATTTAGGAATTTTTTTTTCTTTCTAGGACAGACTTGAAATTCATGCAGTCATATTTCTATTTTTACTAGAACATTACAGTGGGGGAGCAAGCATTCCTTGTGATTTAACCCATAGCCCTGCCTCCTCTGGGCCAGATATTCACTACATGTTTTTGACACGTACATATTGGGTCTTGTTTATTGCAAGTTCAAACTTCTACTCTGGGAATGGGTTGCAAGGATTAGTTTTGTGGTTGCACTTTGGAAATATGTGGTGATGCATATTCAGTGGCTTTGCAATGTAGCTATTCCAAGTAAGTCATGTTGGTTCATGGATGCTTGCCCTTTAGACAATAAGATTGTTAAATATATAATCATGATGTCAAAGGCTCATTTATTTTCTTCTTTGTGTCACAGTGGAATTCTATCATTTGTTATGGAAGAATTGTAACTTTAACATTTCACCAGATTGGAGCACAGATTATGTCTCACCCTTTTGTCATTAAATTGGCTTTTTTCCCCCAAGTGAATAATTGCTTGTCCAGAATTCTCTTCTGGGCTCATCTAGTACCATGTGGAATTCTTTTTCTTACAGCTGTTCTCAAATAGGAAATTCAGTACCCATCACATTTATTCTAAAGCACACATGAACACAGAATAATTTTTGCATATTCTATGATTAAAATTTTTTATTGAATGAAAGTAGTAAAAATATATCTGATAGTGCTGTCCCTTGGGTCATTGCATCAGGAACAGTGGTCATTGGTTATTGTTCTTTGATCTCACCTCTATCCGTCAGCTTAGGCTGCTATACTACAGTAACATTCAACCTCACAATCCCAGTTATGGTGGTTTACAACAACAAAGCTTCACTGCTTGCTCATGTTACATGTCAGTTGTGGGTCATTGCTTACAGCTCAGTTTCACGATGTTTTTACTCTGGGAACTAAACTGACAAAGCAGCCCCTAACTGGAGAATCATTGGGCTTATTGCAGACAGGAAGAAAGAGGGAAGTTAAATTTGCCATGCCTCATAAAGCTGCTTCTCAGCAATGGTGCATATTATTTACAGTCACATTTTACTGCCCAAGCAAGTCATATGACCAAGCCTGACATCAACAGAGCAGGGAAGTACAATTCTTTCACAAGATGGGGCATAAAATATTTGGAAACAGTAATAAATTCAACCTTAGCCTTCTGCTTAATCACAAAAATTCACTTATCTCTTTTCTGCACCCAAAATATACTCACTCTTCTAAAAGAAACAATCCAACAGTGTCATCACCCTGTCGGGCTCAATGTCCAGGATTGCACAACAGTCTCCAAATCAGGTCTGAGTGTGGGGCCACTTGAGCTGGAGGCTTATATAAAAAACAGTTATACCTGATGTAAATGATGAGTTGATGGGTGCTGACGAGTTGATGGGTGCAGCACACCAACATGGCACAAGTATACATTTGTAACAAACCTGCACGTTATGCACATGTACCCTAGAACTTAAAGTATAATAAAAATAAAACAAACAAACAAAAAAACACCAAGTTGGCTGGGCATGGTGGCTCATGCCTATAATCCCAGCACTTTTGGAGGTTGAGGCAGGCGGATCACCTGAAGTCGAGAGTTCGAGAGCATCCTGACCAACATGGAGAAACCCCATTTCTACAAAAAATACACAATTAGCTGAGTGTGGTGGTGCATGCCTATAATACCAGCTACTCAGGAGGCTGAGGCAGGAGAGTCGCTTGAACCTGGGAGGCAAAGGCTGCAGTGAACCAAGATTGTGCCATTGCACTCCATCCTGGGCAACAAGAGCGAAACAACATCTCAAAACAACAACAACAAAAAACACAACAAAAAGCACCAAGTCAATCATTTAACCCCCATGTTCTACTCTATGCACTACTCTATAGAAGAATAATGACAGGATAACCATGAAAAGCTATTAAAATACATTTGAGAAAGAAAAGAAAGTGAGGCACTAGCTAGGAACATTGATCACAACAATTCTGAAATCACATTAGGATGTATTGTGAGGGCCTCTAACACGAAGGTGGGAGATACTCCTCAACTGGACCCCAGCCTCTATGGGTCTTTATGACTCTTGGTTTCACTCTGTGGGAAGTTCTTCCATTTCCATTTACCTTCTTCTGCAATATTTAAAGAAAAAAAATTGAACTATATACTCTATCTGAAGACTGAGCAGTTTACATTTTTGATTTTTTAGTTCATTCTAAGTTGAAAATCTGTAACTATATGTACTTATGGGGTAAAGAGTGATATGATTTATGAATACAATGTGAAATAATTAAACCAAGTGAAGCCACAAATCCCTTCCCTTAAATACTTCTCACTTTTTTGTGGTGAGACCATTTGAAATTTACTCTTAGCAATTTTAAAATGTACAGTAAAATATTAATAACCATATGTACCACACTATAAACTCGAGCTAAAAAAACACACTTTTATGCGGTCTAACTGTCCTTTGATTGTCATTCTCCCCACTGCCAGCCTCTGTAACTATCATTCTGTCATCTGCTTCTATAAGATCAATGTTTTTAGGATGTGCGTATCAGTGAAAACATGCATACAGTAGCCCTCTTTCTGTGCCTTATTTCATTTAGCATAATGTTCTCTAGGTTCATCTGTGTTGTCACAAATGACAGAATTTCCTTTTTAAAAAAAGGCTAAATAATATTCTATTGTTTTTGTATTCCACATTTTCTTTAATCATTCACCTGCTGGTGAACATTTAGAAATGTTAAATGACTTGCACATTGTGCATAGTGTTGCAGTGACATTGGATTGCAGACATCTCTTTGACAAACTGATGTCAAATCTTTTGGAAAAACCCTAGAAGTGGGGTTGCTGAATCATATGGTAGTTCTATTTTTAGTTTTTGAGGAAGCTCCAAATCATAATAGCTGTACTAATTTACATTTCCACAATAGTGTACAAGCATTCCTTTTTCTGCACATCTTTGTCAACACTTGTTATCGTTTCTTTTTATAGTAACCATTATGACCGGTGTGAGATGATACCTCATATGGTTTTAATTTGCATTTCCCTAATGAATAGTGATGTTGAACATTTTTTCATGTATCTGTTGGTCATTTGTATTTGTTATCTTGAAAAAAAAGTCCATTCAACTTTCTTCTTCATTTTTTATTCCCATTGAGTTGTTGTAGTTCCTTATATATTTTTGCTATTATCCTCTTTTCAGATGTATTGCTGGCAAATATTTTCTCTCAATGTATAGATTGTTTCTTCACAGTATTATTTCTTTTCCTCTGCAGAAGCTTTTTGGTTAATGTAATTCCATTTATCTATTTTTGTTTTTGTTGCCTGTGCTTGTGGGTCAAATAAAAAAAAATTGCTCAGACTAATGTTGTGTAGTTTTCCCCCTATGTTTTCTTCTAGTAGTTTTATAGTGGCTGGTCTTATGTTTAAGTCTTTAACCCATTTTCAGTTGACTTTTGTATATGGCATGAGGAACCCATGATTAGGGTCCAATTCCATGGGTCCAAGGTTATTCGGACCCATGATAAGGATGCAGTTTCATTATTTTGCTTGTAGGCATCCAGTTTTCCAACACCATTTGTTGCAGACAATCCTTTTTTCATTGTGTATTTTTGGTATCTGTGTTGAAAATCAGTTGACTGTACATGCATAGGCCCATTTCTGGGCTTACTATTCTGTTACATTAGTCGATGTGTACATATATTTTTGCGAGTACCATATTGTTTTAATTACTAAAACTTTTTAGTGTAGTGTGAACAAATAGTGTGATGCTTCCAGCTTTGTTTGTTTTGCTTATTGACTTAGCTATTCAGGATTTTTTGTGGTTCCATATGAATTTTAGTACTGTTTTTTCTATTTCTATGAAAATTAACATTGGAGTTTTGATAGTGATTGCTTTGAATTTGTAGATCATTTTGGGTAGTGTGAACATTTTAATAATATTACTTTTTCCAATTCATGAACACAGGTTATCTTTCTATTTATGTGGGTCCTCTTCATGTTCTCTCATCAGCTTTTTATAGTTTTCATGTATACATTTTTCACCTTCTTGGTTAAATTTATTCTTATGTATTTTATTTATTCATTTATTGTAGCTATCACAATATAATTGTTTTCTTGATTTCTTTTTTGGTTAACTTGTTGATGTACAGAAATGCTACTGATTTTTTGTGAGTTGACTTTGTATCCTGCAACTTTTTTTATTCTAATTTTTTTTGGTGGCATCTTTAAGGTTTTCTATATATAAGATCATATCATATCATTAGTAAACATTGGTAGTTTTGCTTCTTTGTTTCCCATTTGGTTGCCTTTTGTGTCTTTTTCTTGCCTGATTGCTCTGGGAAAATTTTCTAATACTATGTCTCATTTCAGATCATAGAGAAAAGGCTTTCAATTTTTCACCATTTTGTATAATGCTAACTGTGAGTTTCTTATGTATGGCCTTTATTACATGGAGGTACATTTCTTCTACCTAATTTGGTGAGAGTTTTTATTATGAAAGACTGTTGAATTTTGTCAAAAATTTTTTGCATCAATTGAGATGATCATATGTTTTCATTTTTCATTCAATTAATATGATGTATCACATTTATTGATTTGCACATGTTGATCCACGCTTACCTTCCAGGGATAAATTCCACTTGATCATGGTGGATGATCCTTTTAATGTGATGTTGAATTCTGTTTGCTAGTATTTTGTTGAGAATTTTTGAGTTTATGTTAATTAAGGATACTGGCCTATAATTTTATTTTTTATAATGTCCTTGTTTGTCTTTGGTATTAGGGTTATATTGGCCTTGTGAAAAGAGTTTGGAAGTATTCCATTTTGAAGAGCTTAAGATTGATGTTAATTCTTATTTAATGTTTAGTAGAATTCAGCAGTAAAGTAATCAGATCCTGGGATTCCATTTGATGGGAGACTCTTTATTACTGATTCAATCTCCTTCTAATTACTGTGATAAGATATTATTTCTTCATAATTCAGTCTTAGTAGATTATATGCATCTAGAAATGTATCCATTTATTTCCAGGTTGTTAAATTTGTTGGTGTATATTTTTTCATAGTAGTATCCTATAATTCTTTGAATTTCTGTTATTAGTTGTAATGTCTTCTCTTTTATTTCTGATTGCATTTATTTGAGTCTTCTTTCATTTTAAGTCTAGCTAAAGATTTGTCAATTTGGTTCATCTTTTCAAAAAACAGCTTTTAATATTTCTAATCTTTCATATTGTTTTTCTAGTCTGTATTTCATCTATTTCTGGTGGATCTTTAGTATTTTCTTCCTTCTGCTAACGTTGAACTTAATTTGTTCTTCTTTTTCTAGTTCCTTGAGGAGTAAGATTTTGTATATTTGAGATCTTTCTACTTTTTTGATATAGGCATTCATGGCCGTAAACTTTTCTCTTAGAACTACTTCTGCTGTATCCCGTAAGTTTTGGTATATTGTGTTTCCATTTTTGTTTGTTAAGATATTTTTAAAAATTTCCCTTTAATTTCTTCATTGACCTGTTGGTCATTCATAAACTTGTTTTATTTCCATGTATTTGTGTATTATCTGAAATTATTCCTATTGTTGATTTCTAGCTTCATACTATTGTGGTCAGAAGAGATACTTGATACTTGATATGATACTTGATATTATTACATTTGCTAAGGCTTGTTTTGTGCTCTTACATGTGATTTGTCCTGAGAATTTTTCTTTGCATATGAGAAGAATCCATTGGCATTGGATAAAATGCTTTGTATATGTATGTTAGGTCCACTTGGTCTGAATTTTTCATTCCATGTTTACTTATTAATTTTCTGTGTGAGTGATATGTCCATTGTTAAAGGTGGGATATTGAAGTCTCCTACTATCATTGTATTGCAATCTAGCTCTCCTTTCAGATTTTGAAATATTTGTTTTATTATTTAGGTGCTCTTATATGGTGTATATCTACATTTTAATTGTTATATCCTCTTGATAAATCAACCACTTTTTCATTATGTAATGTACTACTTTGTCTCTTTTTGCAGTTTTAGACTAAAGTTTATTTTGTCTTATATAAGTATAGCTATTCCTGCTCTCATTAAGTTTCTATTTGCATAAAACATCTTTTCCCATCCCATCAAGGTTAGTCTGTTTGTCCTAAAAATGAGGAGAGTCTCTTGCAGACAACATATAGCGAGTTCTTGTTTTTTATTCCATCAATATGTTTTTAATTGAATAATTTAATTCATTTATATTCAAAGTAATTGTTATAGATAAAGACTTACCATTGCCATTTTGCTATTGTTTTCTGGTTGTTTTATAGGTATGTTGTTTCTTTCTTTTTTGATGTCTTCCTTGGTGGTTTGACGATTTTGCATAGTTTTATGCTTTGGACCTTTTTCTTTCTGTTTTGTGCTTCCACTAAGTATTTTTGCTTTAAGGTTACCATGAGGCTTACACAGAACAACTTTTAGGTGTCACAACCTATTTCAAGCTGATAACAACTTAAATTTGATTCAATACAATGACTCTACACTTTTATTCCCCTCTTCCCATATTTTATGTTTTGATGTCAGAATTTACATTATTTTGTATTGTGTATTCCCTGACAATTTATTTTAGCTATAGTTTTTATTAATATTTTTGTCTTTTACCTCTTCTACTAGGGATAACATTGTTTTGCACACCATAGCAATTCCTGTAAGGCAGGTCTAGTGGTAATGAACTTCCTTAACTGTTTGGGAGATTTTTATTTCTCTTACATTTCTGAAAGCTAACTTTGACTGGTAATGTATGTTTTTCTGGCAGTTTTTTTGCCCATCAGCACTTTAAATATAGCATCTCACTCTCTCCTGATTTGCAGGGTTTCTGCTGAGAAATATCCTGATAGTTGTATGGGTACCTCTTTATTGGTGATGTGTTTATCTTTTGCTGTTCTCAGAATTTTTATCTTTGTCTTTAATTTGTGATAGTTTGATTATTATATTTTGGTGAACTCCTCTTTGGATTGAATTTGATTGGAGACCACTGAGCTTCCTGTACCTGAATGTTGCCATCATCCCCAGATTAGGAAAGTCTCCAGTCATTATTTCTTTAAATATGCTTTCTGGTCTTTTTTTCTTTCTTTTACTTCAGCAACTCCTATTATGAAAATGTTTGATCTCTTGATATGTCCCATAATTCTTGTAGGGTTTCTTAATTCTTTTTCATTCTTTTGTCTTTTTGTTCCTGTGACTGGGTAATTTCAAATGTTCTGTCTTCCAGTTCACTGATTCTTTCTTCTGCTTAATTAAATCTGCTGTTGAAGCTTTCTATTAAATTTTTTAGTTCAGTCATTGTAATTGTACTCTTCATCTCTATTATTTCTTCTTAGTTCTTTTTTATTGTTTATAATTGTCAAACTTATCACTTCGTGTATGGTTTTCTAAATTTTATAGTTTTCTCTCTGTGTATTCTTGTAGTTTACTGAACTTCATTAAGAGGATTATTCTGAATTCTTTGTCAATGACTTCATAGATCTTCTTATTTAGAGTCCATTACTGGAGCTTTATTAATTTCTTTTGAAGGCATTATGATTCTCTAATTCTTTGTAATCCTGTATCTTTCTGTTGTCTATGCACTTGAGGAGATAGTTTACTCTTCTGGCCTTTACATGTGTTCTTTGGCAGGGATAGACCTTTACTATACAGTTTTACCTGTGATTCTGGAAAGGCCACTTGCTGATAACCCTGGGCATGCAGAGATTATTGTGAGTTCTTTAGGTGGCTGGGCTGCTGCCTTTGCTCTGATGTTGAGTGGGGTCTCAGGCTAGGCTGTGATTTCCAGCAAGATCACTTGCTCGGCTCTGCTATCAGGCAAAGTCACTGACTGTATACTGTGATAGTATCTGGTCAGGCTGTTCACAAAATGTGTTCCCTGGCAACCAAATTCTGCTATTTGGTATCTGCACTTGGACGAGGCTTACAGGCTTTGTACTGAGGTTAGTGGGAGTCACCACTTGGGATGGAAATGACCAGAGTCTGTGCTCTTTAGAAATATGCAATTGAGAATTGCCTCCCTGTCAGGGTAGAGCTGTGGAGTGGACTTTTGGCTGAGTCAAGCAGTCAAAAGTTTGAATAAATATAGCAGCTCTGGCCCCTGTACTTATTGAAAATGTAGAGAGGTAGGGGTCTCCCTGCTTAGGTAAGGTCATTGAGTGGGCTTTTGGCCTAGTTTGACTTTTCAGATCAAGGAGATCTAGCCCTCCTGCTTTTCTGAAATTCACAGAGGTGGAAGTCTCACTGCCTATATTGGGTTGTTGAGGTAAGCCTTGAGGCTGTGCATAGAGGCTGGCTGTCTAGGTACTTGAGTTAGGTTGAACTTCTCACTGTTCTGAAGGTGACCAGCTCAGCTTTGCAGGTGGACCATGACATTGACTGATATCTCTGATGTGGCACCAAAGCTGGGTGGAACATAGAAGTATCACCAAGATCTGCCTGCTGATCGCTATAACCTCTGCTTCCTTTTTTGTTGTTTCTGCCTGACCTTGGGTGGTCTAGACATGTCAATATCTTCAGTGTTCCCAGTGAGGTGAGACTGGTTGAGTTTTCTGGAAAATGTCTCCAAATGCCAGGAAAGCTGGATGACTGCCTCCAATTCTTTTTCCCCTATGAAAATTATGGGCCTAGTTTTACTATGAAGTGGCTGACAGATAATTTAGAATAATCTTCTAAATAAAGTTCAGTGAACTATAAGAATATACAGATAAAAAAGTATATAAAATGTAGAAAACAATACACAGATAAAATGAGAAGTTTGTTAAAGATATAGATAATAGATAAGTAAATCAAAATTCTGGAGATAAAGAGTAAAATGACTGAACTGAAAATTTTAATAGAGAGCTTCAACAGCAGAAATCCTTTCCATTGGGCATTGTGCCAACTTGGGAGAAGAGGAGACACAGTCAAGTCAAAGTGAGACTATTTTTCTTATCTTTCTAATTTTTATTTTTATTCAGTTCTGTGGACCACTTTGGTGACTCAGGCTTGTTTTCAAGTACTGAGGGTTTTAAAAAGATGTTCTAGGCTGTGGGTAGTTGCTAATTGAACTTTCTGTGGAGGGAAGTGGAGCTTGAAACTTTCTATGCTGCCATCTTGCTGACCTAAGCAGCTTTTTCAATCTGTTTCCTGCTTATTGAATCAAAGGGACATTTTGGTTTTCAAATAGTCGCAGTCTGCCTTAGTCTCTTTTGATATTACAACTCTCTGAATAACTGAGTCCATTTTTAAACAATTAGAATGATAAAATTAATATTTATCTATAGTCATACCCATAATTCCTTTTGAAAAATTCTGGTCTCTCCTAGTTATGGCTGCAGTATTTGTTTTCTATTACTATACTATAATAAATCACCACAAGCATAATATTAAATTCTTGACAATAGTTAATAATGGTTTTAAATCAATACAAATTTATTATTGTACAGTTCTGGAGGTTATAGTGATTGACATGCAGATCTTGGTGATACTTCTATGCTCCTGCCAGCTTTGATGCCGTATTGGAAATATCAGTAAATGTCGTGGCCCACCTGAAAAGCTGACCTGATCACCTTCAGAACAGTCAGAAGGTCAACCTAGCCTAAGCCCTAGAAGTCCAAAATGTGTCTCATAGGCTAAAACTGAAGGTGTTGGTAAGGCTGTGTTCCTTTTGAGGCTCTAGGTGAAAATCTGTTATTTTTTTTCCAGATTTTAAAGGATCATTTTATTCCTTGGCTCATGGCCCAATCCATCTTCAAAGCCAGCAATCCCATCACTCTAACCTCTGCTTCCCTCATCACATTTCCTTCTCTGACTCTTCTCCTGCCACCCTTTTTCACTTATAAGAACTTTGTGATTGTATTAGGCCTACTCAGATAATTCAGGGTAATCTCCTCAGTTCAAAATTCTTAATAACATTGTCATGTAAGGTGTTAGCCAGAGACCATGAGATCTGTAGGGAAAAAAGAAAATATTTTTTATAGAAAACAATCTGCAGATTGGGAGGTTGCAGCCTCTGGTATGTACTCTGAAGAAAGGGATGTTCTGGCTTGAATAAGAAAAGTTCTTGCCTAGGCTCTCAGTCAGCTTTGTTTATGCAAATGAAGAATTCAGCTTGTTCTGTTCTCATTGGTTGAAATAGTCAAGCTCTGATTGGGTGATTTCCAAGCCCAAAGCCAGAAGTCTCTGTCATGTATTTTTTTCAAATGACTGGTGGGGATTATTGGTCACAGTTTATCTTGGCTCTGGTTATAGGAGCTATTCTGGTTCAGGAGTATAAAGTAGGATGTTTGTCAAAAGCTGTGTATTCTGAGAACCCAGGGTGTGTGACCACTCTCTCACCATGCTATGACCATCTGGCTCTGTTTTTAAATTTAGAGGTTCTATATTATCACAGAAATCCCAGAGAGCTTGGAGTCTTATTTTATAATTTAATTTCACAAAGGTAATATATACTCACAGGGATTCAGAAAGACTTGGACATATTTGGGTGGGGGCATTATTCTGCCTACAACAGGTACGTTGTATTTGACTGATTTTCATGTGAGAGGCATTTTCCTGAGTCTTTTTTCCTTGAACCATTTTCTACAACTGAAGAGATCTGCTATTTGTCATCTTAATTCATAATTTTTCACAAAAAGATTTCTATTTAGTTATAATTTAACTTTGTCTTTTAGCACAATTAAGTTTTAGTAAAATTTCCTCAGATCAGAAAGCATTAACTGTAGAAATACTAAAATATTCTTTTCAGAGCCCCACATTATGATGCAAGGTGGTACTGGAGCTGAAAGCTAGTAGAGTAGTACTTGTTATGGGAAGAGCAAAAAAATGGATTCTTGTAAAGGACAAATTCTGCGGTGAAATTAATTTTGAGTTACATTCTTTTAGCCTTTGTGGAAGAAGGGAGACTGGAGACAGAAGACACATTTTGAAGCCGTGTGGGATTCTGGGTTTGAGAGATTAGATCTGGATAACACAAAGATATAGAAAAAGAATGAAAGGAACAAAATGTATTCCCTTTTCTGCTAGAGGGAATTGGTGAGATTGGGGTAAGCACAGTTGGGGAAGCTTACAGCAGGTTGTCAGGTCACTGGAATGGCAGGCAGCAGAGTGGACAGGTTATAAATATGTTGGAAAAACATGCTATTTACTGCCCCCATCCATAATAATGCGAATACTTTTGAAGGGTACAGGAGGAAGGAAATGTGGGAGTGATACGGGCTTGTTCTTAATGGGTTTGAAATTGGGGGTAGTGCACATGTCTAGGTAAGATGTGGGTCTAGGTCATGGAGAGTGGGATGAGAAAAATAGCGGTGAAGAAAGAAGGGTTTGAGAACTCACAGTAACATCAAACGAGGTAGTGAGGAGGGAAGGATGAAAGTCATATACAATGTTCTAATTGATCAGTAGGCCTTCTGGGATCATAGAGACTCAAAGGCCAGGAAAGTAAAAGTGAATGCTAGGAGAATGGGAAGAGATGTAAAAGAGAAAATGATGACACATGAATGTTTATGAAAGTGATTTGTCATTCAATAATATATGTATTCTTGTCATTAGATATTTTTCTCCAACATTGTTTTGAATAATGCTTTTTGAGTTTGATAACATAATTTTTGCAGACAGTCCCTCTTCTCCTTAGTGGAATAGAGTGGGAGAAATAAGAGAAACACATAGTGTACATTCATGCAATTTTATTCTGGGTCATTGCATCCCAGGCCTTTAGGTCACTGTGTTTGGCTCATTACTCGTATCTTTTAAAATGTTCCCACAGAAAGATTAGGGAATTGCCGGGATTCTTCCCTTTTGAAGAGGTCTTTAACATTTATAAACAATTACCTATGGACATTGTCCATTCTATTATACCAGTCCTGTGAGATAGATATTATTATTCACATTTTGCAAATGAAAAATTTGAAACTTAGAGCAGTTGATAACTTATCCAAGGATGCACAGTGCATAGTTAGTAAAGCCAAAAATGAAATTGATGTTCTCTTTCATAAAATGCCATTCTTGTTCTTTACTCCCTAAAGACCTAAAGAACTTTACTCCCTAAAGAACTAATTTATTATTAAAATAATCGGAATCTCACCTATAGATTTGGAAGGATTGCAAATATCAAGGGTCCAATAACTAACATATTGACAGATCATTAAAGCAGCTGGTAGAAATGGAGAGAAAACAATTGTAGAAGCCAAATTTGGAGGTCAAGAATGTGCCCAAGTTTCTATGTGGCAAATTTTCCTGATAATTGACTGTTGTTCTTACCATATTGCCCTAAAATGCTTCCTGTGACTGATAATTGATGTTATGGTGGCACGTGAGGGGCTTAGAAGAAAATGCCACACTGTCCCAGGGCTTAATCTTGTTACTGGGCCTTCCTATAGTATCCCATTCTCCACACTTGTAGGAATAAACAACAACCATACAGGTTATCCTGGGAGTTGCCTAGGAATGTCGAGAAAATACAGAAATAAAATCTATTAAAACCATAAGGAACTTTGGACCTGGAAAATGATGTCTTGATTTTGTGCATTGACATCATGGCAAAATTAAATTTAGCATCATGAAGCCAAAGGAAATGTTAATGAGACGTTTTTACCTAATAATACTTGCAAAGTCTTGAGAGGTATTGAAGGGGGAATGGAGGGGAACATGGTCCCTGTCCAGGACATAATGGCTACAAAAGGGCGAGCAAAGCATGCTTTTAGAGAATATTTTGTATTAGCATGAGGTTAATTACCTCTTTGAGGACACTGACAGAAAGAACGTTAATAAGAACAGAGAAGCAGAGAGCCTTGGAAATCATGCTTTTATTTGAATGGAGGAAGAAAGAAAAGGAGGGGTAAAATGAAATCTTCTTGCCACACTGCATGCTCCCTCCTCTCTCTGTTCCTGTCCATTTCTGATACTAAAATGAGAATCTTAACTGAGCATGCTTCAATCATATTGCAGAATCTTTTCATGTTTATCCTAAATTTGAAGATGTGGGAGAATTAGAAATGATTGAAAAACTGGATCCAGTCCAGCACACCCAAGTGGAGTGTTTTAGAACCTTTCCAGATTGAGAGTGGATAGAGTGTAGCCATTTATTACTTTTTATTATGGAAGGCAGTAATCTGTAAGGTCCATCCTGACTAAAATAGGTTCTTTTTTTCCCTTTAAATAGAATGCCAAATAGAATTGGCAGTGCTTCCTTGAAAATTAATTCAAATGTACATAACTATTTTAAGGGCTATATTGATATTACATATACTTTCTGAACAGGATAGCTAGACCACATAATAATGGTGCAGTTTTTATAAAAGTACTTTAGTATAATAGCATATGTTTATGAAACACTGCTTTTAGCCAGGCACTGTTCTAAGCCTTAATATGTATTAACTCATTTAATCCTCGTAACAACCCTTTGTTATGATTATCATTCCTCTTGTATAAAAGATAAAAACTAAGCACAGACAAGTTAAGGTTGTTCCAAATTACACAGCAATTATGTACTAGAGTCCAGGATTTAGTGTGAGCAGTTTGATTCCAGAACCTAGTCTCTTCCATGCCCTTCTGTCTCTCTGGACACACATTACCTGTATCTAGCTTATAACATTCCTTTTTCTATTGTAATAGATTTCTTGATCAATGGATTTCCCATTTATAATTAGTTAAGTGTGATTGCAGTACTGCTTATTCTATTATTTTTCCTGCCTGGGGGATAAATTCATTTCAAATTATAACATAATAAAATGTACATATAGGAAATATGGCTGGAACATACCAGGAAACAAGCAGTTTTGCCATCAATTATGTAGGGTTTCAAATGCAACACACATGATTGCTGCATTTCTCAATCTCATAACTATTAGCTTCCAGACTATGTTGTCAATCTCTTCACTAAGACAATATTATCCTTCAGATACTCAAATGTGGTGTTTAGACATTGCAGCTCTGCTTCTAGTGAAGTCATTGAAATACATGTTTGTGGATATATATAGAGAACACATTTCTGCTAGCTTTCTTGGGCAGATTACTTGGGCAGTCTAGCTGAGTAAGAAAATCTTGAGCTCAGGAATCCATTTCCATCCTAGTTATAGCACTTACTAGCAATATTTGGCAATTATTTAGTTTCTGTATTAGTCTGTTTTCATACTGCTGATAAAGACATACCTGAGACTGGGTAATTTATAAAGAAAAAGAGGTTTAATGGACTCACAGTTCCATGTGGCTGGGGAGGCCTCATAATCAAGGCAGAAGGCAAAAGGCATGTCTTATATGGCAGCAGATGAGGGAATGAGAACCATGTGAATGGATAAACCCCTTATAAAATTGTCACATCTAGTGGGACTCACTCGCTACCATGAAAACAGTGGGGGAAACTGCCCCATGATTCAGTTGTCTTCCACAGGGTCCCTCCCACAACACATGGGAATTATAGGAACTACAAGATAATATTTGAGTGAAGACACAGGTAAACCATATCATTCCACCCTGGCCCCTCCCAAATCTCATGTCTTCACATTTCAAAAGCAATCATGCCTTCCCAACAGCCTCCAAAAGTCTTAACTCATTTCAGCATTAACTCAAAAGTCCATAGTCCAAACTATCATCTGAGACAAGGCAAGTCCCTTCTGCCTATAAGCCTGTAAAATCAAAGACAAGTTACTTCCTAGATACAATGAGGGTTTAGGCATTGTGTAAATACAGCCATTCCAAATGGGAGAAATTGGCCAAAACAAGGGGGCCACAGGCCCCATGCAAGTCCAAAATCCAGTGGAGCAGTTAAATCTTAAAGCTCCAAAATGATCTCTTTTGACTCCTTGTCTCACATCCAGGTCACACAGATGCAAGAGGTGGGTTCCCATGATCTTGGGCAGCTCTGCATCTGTGTCATTGTCAGGTACAGCCTCCCTCTGGGTTCCATTCATGGGCTGGCATTGAGTGTCTGTAGCTTTTCCAGTTGCAAGGTGCAAGCTGCTGTTGGATCTTCCATTCTGGGGTTTGGAGGATAGTGGCCTTCCCCTCATAGCTCCACTAGGCAATGTCCCAGTAAGGACTCTGTGTGGGGGATTCAACCCCACATTTCCTTTCCACACTGCCCTAGCAGAGGTTCTCCATGAGGGCCCTGCCCCTGCAGCTAACTTTTGCCTGGATATCTAGGCATTTCCATACATCATCTGAAATCTAGGTAGAGGTTCCTAAACCTCAGTTCTTGACTTCTGTGCACTCACAGGCTCAAAGCCACAAGAAGCTTCCAAGACTTGGGGCTAGCACCCTCTGAAGCTACAGCCTGAGATCTACCTTGACACCTTTTAGCCGTGGCTACCACAGCTGGGACACAGGGTGCTAAGTCCCTAGACTGCACACAGCAGGGGACCCTGGGCCCAGCCCACAAAACCATTTTTTCCTCCTAGGCCTCTGGGCCTGTGATAGGACAAGCTGCCTTAAAGATCTCTGACATGCCATGAAGACATTTTCCCCATTGTCTTAGGTGATTTACTTTTGGCTCCTTGTTACTTATGCAAATTTCTGCAGCTGACTTGAATTTCTCCTCCAAAAATGAATTTTTCTTTTCTATTGCATTATCAGGCTGCAAATTTTCCAAACTTTTATGCTGTGTTTCCCTTTTAAAAGTGAATGCTTTTAACAGCACCCAAGTCACCTCTTGAATGCTTCACTGGTTAAAAATTTCTTCCACCAGATTACCCTAAATTATCTCCCTCAAGTTCAAAGTTCCTCAAATCTCTAGGGCAGGGGCAAAAATGCTGCCAGTTTCTTTGCATAGCAAGAGTGACCTTTACTCCTGTTCCCAAAAAGTTCTTCATCTCCATCTGAGACCACTTCTGCCTGGATTTCATTGTCCATATCACTATCGGCATTTTGGTCAAAGCCATTCACAAGTCTCTAGGAAGTTCCAAACTTTCCCATATTTTCCTGTCTTCCTCTGACTCCTCCAAACTGTTCCAACTTCTGCCTGGTACCCAGTTCCATAGTTGCTTTCACATTTTCAGGTATCTTTACAGCAGCACCCCACTCTCCATACCAATTTACTGTGTTAGTCTGTTTTCACGCTGCTGATAAAGTCATACCTGAGACTGGAATGTCTTTATAAATTTATAAATTTATAAAGAAAAAGAGGTTTAATGGACTCACAGTTCCACGTGGCTGGGGAGGCCTCACAATCATGGAGGAAGGTGAAAGTCATGTCTTACATGGCCGCAGGGAGAATGAGAACCAAGCGAAAGGGGTTTCCCCTTCTAAAACCATCAGATCTCATGAGACTTATTTATTACCATGAGAACAGTATGGGAGAAACAGCCTCTGTAGTTCAGTTATCTTTCACTAGGTCCCTCCCACAACACATGGGAATTATGGGAGCTAGAATTCAAGACGAGATTTGGGTGGGGACACAGCCAGACCATATCAGTTTTATTACCTTGTTGTTTGCCCATCTGTAAAATGGAGAAATTTCTATTCTCCTCACAGAGTGTTGTGAGGATTAAGTTTGATAAAACATGAATGCCCACCTCATAGTAGCTGCTTATTAAGAAGGGAGAAACAACAATAAACACAACTACATTATTATTTACAGGATAGACTCTTCAAGTGGGCATGCTACTCTAATTGCTGTTCCATGTATTTGTGGATAGTAGTCGAATGATATGGTTGAAGAAACTTTGTGTAAAAAGAAACCAGTTGGTTAAAAGAACATTAATTTTTTTTAAAACTTCTCCTAATCTCTCTATGCGTAGATTCTTTCCCAGTGTTCCTATACATGATCCATACATTCTTTTAGTATAAAACATATGACTCTATTTTGTATTTAATTTATTCAAATGTAAGTCTACCAGATATGACTGCAAACTCTTTGAGATAAAGGAGCAAGACTAACCAGTAAATCAGTCTTCATAGCTACAGCATGACACACTGTCTGCTAAGAGTAGGTGCTTATTAAATGATTATATAATAAATGAATACACTAATTTTAAGTACTCAATGTAGGCATCATTTGAAACACAGCATTATACTGGAAAACTATGAATATGGTTCAGTGATTGCATGTTTGATTAATCATACCTGAAGTGAGAAATACTTTCGATATTCTCATTAAAAAAATTCTTTGGGAAAGCTAGGTTCTATAGGGGCATTCATGCTCAAATAACATGGTTATTATTTTTGGTGATAAATAAATCTGTTTTCTATGGAATTATGTTAACAGAGCAAATGAGTCAACTGAAAAAAGCAATGTATAATTTCCGTGGAGTAAGCTAAAGAAAAGTTTCTGTGGGAAAAAAAAGCACATTGTTCCATTACTTAAATTTTGTTGCCATTATAATTTTTTCAATAGTGGATCAGTGATAATCCTATTTGTAGTAAGGTTGTTGATGGTTAAAATGCTTGGCAACCAAGTTTTAAACTAACAGGTAAAGATTATAGGCTTTATCTGACATAAATAAGGCTATAATAGAAGAAGATATCATAACATTTCTGTGATTCCCATCTGACTTGCCTATGATGACACTACAGTGTGTGACTGCCCATGTATATTTTTGCTACCCTAAAATTAGGGGTTATGAGGAGGGGGAAATAGTTTTTAGTATCATTATCCTTTTCAAGAGCCAGCTCTCAATTAGTGAGATGGGATCCATTATTTTTCCCCTGCTTTTCTCCAGTGGCCCATTACCTTTGCTCTACTTGAACTGAAGAGAACATTCAGGGATTTGTGGCAGTCTACTGAAAGTTTTATAACTGGAATTGACTTTTCAGGATTGGGCAGCAACACCCAGGATATTAAACTGACCCTTCTGAATTTCCCAGGGCGGCTAGCACACATCTGGTATTCATTTCTGTACAGTTTACAGAATGGTGATTTTCTAAGTCACAGGGGTCTGGAGAAAGTTGTTGCTGACAGGAGTTTTGAAAAGATGATTAAAGGTGTGACATATATGCTACAGGATTGTCCCAGATCTTTGATAATTTGGCAATCAGGCTATTGGAAGATTCGTCACCATCACTGTCAGTCTGGTTTTCAATCTATATGCAGTGATGTTGAACAATTCAAACAGGAGAGAGAAGGATAATCAAATAAATGACAGAGGGGAAGTGGAGATGGTGTGCCTTCAGGCATGATCTAAAAGGGATCGTTTGGAAGGAATTAGAGAAGTGCAGGGATGTATTGTGGTCCAAGTGTCTGTTTGCACTGGGTACACACTTTTACATTGGTAAGATTCTGAAAACAAGGCTACTTTCTCAGACTAGAACGCAAAAGGCTTTTAAAGCTAAATTGAAAACTTGTGCAGTTAAACTGAAAAATAGTAGAAAGTATTACTATTACCGTACTCATGAGAAGGGAAACTGAGTGGAACAGTATTAAAAAACTTTGAGTGTTTTTTGTTGTTGTCGTCATCGTTTTTTACTGGGTGTATGACCTTGGGCATGTTACCTAATCCCTCTAGGTTTTAGTTTTCTTATCTATAAATAAGGAAATAATACCTACCTCAAATATGTTTTGAGGATTCAATGAAATGATGCAATAAAGCACACTGTAATATGAAACACTGAAGACATTTTAGTTATTCTTTTATAATTAATATACAATTATTATTGTATTTAAAGGAAAGAGAGCTGTCTGTAGAGCTGTTTTCAGTTTTCAGAGGAGCTGAAGGGAGAGAATGTAAACAATCACTGAGCTAATAGAGTTGCTCAAAGAACAGAAAAACAGCTCATATTCTATATGGGGAATGCATTAAGAAAGTCCAATTTTACTTTGCCAAGTAATGGACTTATTAATATTAACAGATCTTTTAGATTGATATTTTGTTTGGTACTAAGAAATCCTAATCGTTCAATTTGTTTCCTTGAATTCTAAATAGAAAATACTCTGGGGATGCATTACCTTAAAGAAGTTACCAACTTTAGGGAAAAATGTTTTATCACTTTTGCTTGACAAATGTCTAACAAATGCCTGAGACTCTTTTAGAGGGTTCACAGAGTCAAAAGTATTTTCATAATAATTCTATGGTGTTATTTGCCTTTTTTTTTTCACTTTCTCTCGCTCACAACTGTTCAATGAAAATTTCCAGAGGCTGCATGATACATAATATTTTAATGAAGTAAGTGCAGTAGGAGATGGAGAATCTAGTGCCTTTCTTATTAAGCCATATATTAAAGAGATTTGGAAAATCTCAATGCCATTCTTCTCAGTAACTTTTTTTTGTTTTGGAAAATGTAAAGTTTTTTGAAAATAAAAATATGCTATCTGCATTGTACAAATTTGTTATTGTTATTTTAAAAAAGAATTAAGTACTTAAAAATTTCTCTGTTGAAATATAAAATATGAGAAATAATGACAGATACAATACACACAAGCAAAAGCTCTTTGGAATTCTCAGTAATTTTTAAAAGTGTAAAGAGGTCCTGGACCAAGAATTTTTGAAAACTGCTCTTATAATCAAACACCTGTGGGTGCAGGGACATTCACGTAGTTACAGAGGCTTCCAAACAGTGTAGATGGCAAAGTGCTATCTGAGATCAGGGCTTGCAATTTTATTTTGTAATATTCATGTGAAATAAACTTTTACTGAACCTCTCTGTGTGTGAGATACAGGAATTACCTGATTTCCTCCTCACATCAACCCATAGCTTGTCAGTCTGGTCTCCCTGTCTTTGGTGCTATCAGAACCCTAGACTCTTGCCTGTTTCTGAGGGCACATTTGTTGATGCCTTCATTCCTTCGTTTAATAGTAAGGGGAATGCACTTTGCTGCTTCCTAGGCTAAAAGAGGTAGGTTGAAAAGAGGCATGGTCTTTGCCTTCATCTTCATGTGGCTTACAATCTAGAGCAGGAAACAGACATTTAAAAATAAGTGCATAAATAAATATGTGATTGAAAAGCATTATAAATGCTAAGATGAAGGTGTTTATGAAAGCCAACCCAACATAAAAAATATTCTCCACTGTGCTTCCTCCTTTAAGCTGCTGTCTGGATCCAAAGTTCTGGGTAGCCTTATCTGGTTGGTTTAATATTACAGACTGTTACACTAACGTCCTCAAAGAATCACTCTTTCTCTCATTTTATGTTTGTGTAGTCCTTCCCACTTTGACTCTTAGCTTGACCATGAGACTTGCATTGGCCAGTGGGATACTACAAGCGGAAGCTTGACAAGTTATGTTGCATTAAAGCTTATCCCTTTTTTGCTGCTAGAAATTTTTCTGCTATATGTAAAGAAGCTAGAGCTGGGCTGCTCACACGTGCCTAGCTGTGAGCCAGAGCTAATGCCAGACAGGTGAATGGGCTATCATATACTGTCCAGCCCTAGTCAAGTAGCAAGATGATTTCATCTGCATGTGTGATGCCAGCCCGAGTTACTGACTTACAGACAAGCAAAGCCTTTTCTTTCTTGTTTGTTTTCTTTCTTGTTTTTACAGTAAGTAATATTGCCTTTTTTTTTTTTTTTTTTTTTTTGACCGAGTCTCCCTCTGTCTTCCAGGCTGGAGTGCAATGGCCTGATCTCGGCTCGCTGCAAACTCTGCTTCCCAGGTTCAAGTGATTCTCCTGCCTCAGCCTCCCGAGTAGCTGGAACTACAGGCATGTGCCACCATGCCAGGGTATTTTTTGTATTTTTAGTAGAGACAGGGTTTCACCATGTTGGTCAGGCTGGTCTCCAACTTTTGACCTCAAGTGATCCGCCCACCTTGGCCTCCCAAAATGCTAGGATTACAGGTATGAGCCACTGTGCCTAGCTGCAAACCCATTTCTTATAGCTGGAAAATTGTATACTACATGACTCTTGATGGAAGGCTGGCACTTACCACTGCTGGCAGCTGGAGTATAGACCATGACCTAGGCCGGGTATACCAGATATCTAGTGGGACATAACAAATCTCCTGAAAACTTACTGGCTTTAAACAACAATGTTTATTTGCTCACATAACTTCATAATCTGGAGTCTGGTGCCTTTCAATTATGGAAAATTGTTGTCATTATTTCTTCCTCTCTCTTTTCTTTTTCTGAAATGCCTATTTGTTGTGTGTTAGAACTCCTAGATTCTCCAATCTTCTGTTTTTTCATTTCTGTTTTCTAAAATATTTCTTTCAATCCTTCTAGCTGATATTCTGGGTATTAGAACTGATATTCCAATTTTTGTTCATCATTGTAATTTTTGCTGTCTTATTTTTAATTTCTCTGAGGGCTTTTCTTCCTTGTATTCACAAAATCCTGTTTTCATTTATTTGGATGTAATATCCGATCTTCTGTTACTTTTCTGAGGTATTAATTGTAGCATGTTTATTATTTCTTCTCATTCTTACTTTACCTTTATTTTTTGCAAGTTACTTTTCTTTTTTCTTTGAGATAGGGTCTCACTCTATTACCCAGGCTAGAGTGCAGTGGTGCAATCATGGCTCACAGCAGCCTTGACCTCCTGGGCTCAAGCAATCCTTCCGCCTTAGCCTCCCGAGTAGCAGGGACAACAGGTACATGCCACCACCCCCAGCTAATTTTTGTATTTTTTTGTAGAGACAGGGTTTTGCCACATTCTCCAGCCTGGTCTCAAACTCCTGGGCTCAAGCAGTCTGCCTGCCTCAGCCTCCCAAAGTGCTGGGATTACAGGCATGAACTACCACTCCCTGCCTTCAAGTTACTTTGTATATTTGTCCTTATATTTTCTGTTGCAGGCTTTCCTAAAATGCCTGGTTATCATTGGTGTCTATACCTATTTAAGAAAGAACACCGAATACATGATTTTAGATTCTGAGTATTTTGGCAAGGCTTTTTGAAAGGTTGGCTTTGCTCTAGGCTGATTGGGTATGTGGATTTTTCACTGAAGACTTCCATAAGAAGAGCTGTAACCCTTTTCTCCAAGGAGGCTAAGTTATTCAGAAAAGCACCCTTCAACCATCTGTCCCAGTCATGTCCTTCAGAGTGTTTGAGTGGGTATAAGTTTGTTCTGTAGCTGGGAAGCAAAAGGGAGCTGGAATGGCCCAGCATTCATATTGTTTATTATCACATGATGGTTTTGCTGCATTTTTTCTGTATCTGTATGTGTGGCGTCCCAGAGTCTGGAGTGTCTTCGGTTCAAATTGTATATTTCTCCTTTTTCCTGTGGTTGAGGGCTAGTGGCCAAACCTTGTGGGAATGTGGAAGCTTTGTATACAGTCTTTAAATGATCTGTCCTCAGCTCTGCTCCTTCCCTTCTGTCTTTTGCAGCACCTGGTTTCCTCAATTCTTTGGCATCTCTTGAGCTCCTCAGAGTGAACCAGACTGCCTGTTATCAATATTCTCCCCTGCCAGCACTTAGATTTGACCATCCTCCGCTGTGCACATATATTTGCCAATCCTCTCTGAGTTGTCTTTATATACTGTAGTTCAGCACTACAAATGTTTCTAGTTTTATTGAAGACAGTCGTATTTTTGTTTCTTGTTATTTGTTTCTTGTTATTGATTTTTGAGAAGGAAAGGGATGAAATATCTTTATATTAGAAGCAGGTTTATCGGTTGTATTTTACTCTTATAAGATAAGTACCTGAGCATAGCATATGGGCCCTTCATGATCTGACACTCTCCCACCTGCCCAGCCTTCAGAGGTTGTATATTTTATTGGCGACTTAGTCACGTGTAACCTGAGTTCCAGATTTACTGTTAGCATTTGTCTGAATAAGTCATGTTCATTCTTAGCTTGTCTTTTTATTCTTATACCCCTTTATTAGTCCATCTATCTAAAAATGCTTTTGAGACCAACTCATACATTATCTATTTACTGAAAAGCGATAGGTAGTCTCTCTTCTATGTGCTCACAGAAGATAACCAGTTTAACAACGTAACAATTTTGAAATGATCTGTTCCTTTGTATGTTTCCCCAAATAGGCTGTGATCTCCTCTAGGGCAGGGATGTAATCACTTTTATATTCCCGATACCTGCACATGGTTTCAATGTTTGTCAAATAAATGAATAAATAAATTAAAACATTTACAGTTTATCCTGATTATCCCCCTTTAGAAATAAAGTTCTGCTGTGGTACGGAGTGTGATGATCATCTATCAAGTTAGCAGTGATTATCAGGAATTTCTATAGCATTACGGAATTTGAGAATCGACTCAACAATAAAAACAGCACTTAAAGTTATGATAGATTACTTTGTGTCAGGCACTGGACTAAGCAGTTTGAATTCATTGTTTCTTGCATTATTTAAGTTAGAAGTGGCTTGGGCCAATTTTCAATTACTTACACAATGTTTTAATTTCTGAGTAAAAACATTAGCAAGACTATTTAATTCTATCGTGGCATTATAACATGAGTTTTTAGATGAAGTACAATTATCAGATCTTGGAATTACAGAACCTTATTCTGTGATTTTGTACAAACTTAATGATAATTGGTTTTAATTGATGGAGAGCTCACAAAGTCATATATTAACACATTAAATCTCTACCACCTATTACAGTGCCTGTATCTCCAGTACATATTATAGCACCTACCACATAGTAGGGGCTCAATAAGTATCTGTTGAATGAATGAATGAATGAATGACATGAAATGTAGCTTCTATGTAGCTTAGAGTGCAGGGTTCAAAATATGCTATATAATTATAGGGCTAAAGTGGTTGGGGAAGGCCCAAGGAAGATACTGGACTTGAGATGATGTTTAAGGACCTTGGCATTGGAGAGGTGAAGGAAGAGGGAGGGGAAAGACATCCTCAGGTCCCTGAAGGCTGATCTAATCTATATACAGATCACCCCTCATACCCAAATATCTCATTTGCTGATATGACAGAAGGCTAAAATTTCTACCTACATCAGTTCTTTCACTTAAGGAATTGTGTCTTTAAATTTCACATAAATTCTTTGAGACAGTGACTAATTTGCACATTAAAAGTTA
Source organism: Theropithecus gelada (assembly GCF_003255815.1). Lineage (NCBI taxonomy): Eukaryota > Metazoa > Chordata > Mammalia > Primates > Cercopithecidae > Theropithecus > Theropithecus gelada. Next base: position 91,710,049 of record NC_037685.1, read on the forward strand.
TTGCCTCATTAGCACAGATGGTACCTTCTAACCTAAGCAGCCTGCTTCAAACTGGTCTGCAGTACTCTGACTTGAGATGGGAAAGGTGAAAATTTCTGTGAAGAGTCAGAGCTGGAGAGGCCTTTTAGAGGTTTCCTGATGAGCCTTCACTTTAGTGAACACAGTGGGGCTACCAAGAAGGCCCAGGAAAGTACAGGAGATTTGAGATAGCAAAGATTGGTACTTTCCTGCAAAGAACTGTTTCTCTTACCCATATCTTCTTTTAATAAAACATACTAATTATTTATTCCTTTAAGAGAAGTGTAGATGATTAACTTTTGGGGATTATTTTGGAAATGAAAAATTTTGAGGGGTCATTTATTTCTGATAATGGGCAGTTCTCATATTTCTAGAAATATATTTCCTTTAGAAAAATATTACTAGGTAATAAAACAAACATCTCAAGTTGATTAGCATGGAAATATCTTAAATGAGCCTCTTTAAAATGTAGCTGATGGAATAGATTCCATGATTAATTCATCTCTGTTTCCCCGTGCTTAGTCCAGTACATGACATATAAGCCCTCAAAAATATTTATAAATGTGGAAAGAGAATCGTATCCATGGTGAGAGTCTCTAGAATAATGAGTATCTCATTTTGGAAATTCGAATAATTTACTGTGTTTGTGAGTGACATGACCTCCTAAAGCATGTCTTGAGTTTGCTCCTAATGTGGAAACATATGGAAAAGACTGCAGAGCCACCTGGCAGAAATAGGAGACACTGGAAATATAGTGGAAAACTTTAGGGAAGTCTAAAACAGGAAACTTATCGATCAGGGGATAATTTCAATAAGCAAACAAGCACAATGCAAAAGCCCACATATATTTACGGGATGGTGTAGTTTTAAAGGTTATCTTAGTGTCCCATTGGTCTACGGTTTTTCCTCTTGGTAGCTTGCCTTTCCATGATATCAATAACTTTTAATATTTTGAAGTAAGAAATGACAACCCATGTCATATGAGTGATTCACTGAGCATGATTATTATATAGGCTGCCATTATTACTTTTTAAAATTGTGTAAAAAGCGTGGTAACCAGTCACTGTTATAGGAACAAAATGATCATGTGCTGTTTCCATTAAGTGTGCCTGTATCTGACCATCAGCCTAGGGAGGAAAAGCACTACACTTGACTTTCTGAGGTATATGAGGGTAGAATATACCTCATATAGGTGGAGAGCCTAGGTGGAGAGCCTCATATAGGTGGAGAGCCTAGCAACAGGCAGTCCTTTTCTAAATTATTTCTTTCAACTTATTATTAGATTTTATTTAACTTCTAGAAGCAGGTATGTTGTATCTAGAGAGATAGAAAGAGTATATACCCTTGCAGATCTGAAAATGAGTAGTTTTGAGGAAATAAAAGAAAAAAGAAGTAATTAATAAAGCACCAAGCTGTTGAAAAAACCGGGAGGCAGACACTGTCATAAAGAATTTGAAATGCTGCAGCAGGTTTTTTTTTTTTTTTTTTTTTTTTAATAGCTCTCTTCATTCTGAAAGGTCACAGCAATAAGGGAGATGAAGGGTTATCCTTTATGATCTCTAGTAATTTAAGATACTGTAAACAAATAAATCCTGGGGATGAGAAATGTTTATTAGCCTTAGGAGACTTAGCAATAATTTGGTTAATATATTGATACACCAGGTGGTTGAAATTAGAAGACAAAGATCAGCCCTCAGGAAGCACTGACATCTTCTCAGAACACTAAGCCTATCATACTTATTATAATAGTACATGACATCTTTTTCAAGAATAAGAGGTACTGTCTTTGAAATACAGATGCTTACCCAGCGTCGATGAGAATGAAGATACCTGGACACAGAAGCAGGAATTTCAGGATCCTAGAGAAGAAGATAGCAATAGGAAAAGAGATACAAACACGTGGAAATTCTTATGCCTGCCCTTTTCATGCATACTTTTGACCTGAGCTATAATTACTAATTAATGAGTGAAAGGATATGTCCTTTTGTTCTTAAGTAAAATTATTATATACACAGAACTTATGCTTCCTTTGAGATCTGCCTTGGAGATGTATTCCTTGGCCTCTGTGGGAACTCTTAATGGACATTAGAGAAACTCTTAGCATGCTGATATTCAATGAGAAACATGAAGAAGCAAATGATTTTAGATTAGAAAAGAACCCAGAGAGAACAACAGGGTCATGACCATGCTGGAATTGGGAATCAATATGGGGCAAGGCTCAATCCAGAACACGCAAAGATCCTGATGTTCCAAATTGCTCTAACACGTTGAAATCCCCACATGTGCCAAGGTTCTGACTTTTGTGTATCTGTTGTATATGGGTCTTCTAGAGGGTCGTGTCAAGTAGAAATGTCCAAATTTAAGAACTGTTTTAAGAAAGAAAAGACAAGAAAGAAAGAAAATTGTTCTTATTACTTGATTCTAGAGAGAAGTTATAATAGACTTATTTTGAATAAATCAGTAATAGATGATGTCTTGGGCAACTGTTGGAATTGTGAATTCTTAGTAAACCAGATATCTAGTCCTTTTTTAAAAAATGTAATAATACACCAACATTTAATTTCACATACTTTTATAAACTTTTTAATTCAGGGGTACATGTGCAGGTTTGTTATATAGGTGAACTTGTGTCACAGGGGTTTGTTGCACAGATTATTTCATCACACAGGCATTAAGCCTAGTACCCATTAGTTATTTTTACTGATCCTCTCCCTCTTCTCACCATCCACTCTCTGACAGGCCCTGGTGTGTGTTGTTATCTTCTATGCATCCATATATTTTCATCATTTAGCTCCCACTTATAAGTGAGAACATACAGTATTTGGTGTTTTGTTCCTTCATTAGTTTGCTAAGGATAATGGCCTCCAGGTCCATCCATGTTCTTGTAAAGGACATCATCTTGTTCTTTTTTATGGCTGCATAATATTCCATGGTGTATATGTACCATATTTTATTTAATCCCCCATTGACGGGCATTTAGGTTCATTCCATGTCTTTTCTATTGTGAATATTGCCGCAATGAACATATGTATGCATGTGTCTTTATGGTAGATTGATTTGCTTTCCTTTGGATATATAACCAGTAATGGGATTACTGGGTTGAATGGTATTTCTGTTTAAAGGTCTTTGAGGAATCACCACACTGTTTTCCCCAATAGTTGAACTAATTTACTCTCCCTCTAGCAGTGTACAAGTGTTCTATTTTCTTCACAACTTCACCAGCATCTTTTACTTTTTGACTTTTTAATAACCATTCTGACTGGTGTGAGATGGAATCTCATGGTTTTGATTCGCATTTCTCTAATGATCAGTGATGTGGAGTTTTTTTTCATATGTTTGTTGGCTGCATGTATGTCTCATTTTGAGAAGTGTCTGTTCATGTCCTTTGCCCACATTTTTAATGGGGTTGTTTGTGTTTTTCTTGTAAATTTGTTTAAGTTCCTTATAGATGCTGATATTAGACCTTTATTGGTTGCATAGTTTGCAAAAATTTTCTCCCATTCTGTAGGTTGTCTCTTTATTCTGTTGATAATGTTTTTTGTTTGTTTGTGTGTTTTTTTGCTGTGCAGAGCTCTTTAGTTTGATTAGATCCCATTTGTCGTTTTTTGCTTTTGTTGTAATTGGTTTTGGTATCTTTGTCATGAAGTCTTTTCCCGTTCCTATGTCCAGAATGATACTGACTAGGTTGTCTTTCAGGTTTATTAAAGTTTTGTGTTTCACATTTAAGTCTTTAATCCATCTTAAGTTAATTTTTGTGTATGGTGTAAGGAAGGGGTCCAGTTTTAGTCTTCTGCATATGGCTAGCTAGTTGTCCCAGCACCATTTATTGAATAGGGAATTCTTTCCTCATTGCTTGTTTTTGTCAGCTATGTCAAATATCTGATAGTTGTAGGCATGCAGCCTTGTTTCTGGGCTCTTTATTCTGTTCCATTGGTCTGTGTGTCTGTTTTTGTACCAGTAGTATGCTATTTTGGTTACTGCGGCCCTGTAGTATAGTTTAAAGTCAAGTAGCCTGATGCTGCCAGCTTTGTTCTTTTTGCTTAGGATTGCCTTGACTATTCAGGCTCTTTTTGCTTTCATATGAATTTTAAAATATATTTTTCCAGTTCTGTGAAGAATGTCATTGGTAGTTTAATAGGAATAGCATTGAATCTATAAATTGCTTTGGACAATTGGCCATTTTAATGATATTGATCCTTCCTGTGCATGAGCACGGAATGTTTTTCCATTTGTGTCATCTCTGATTTCTTTGAGCAGTGGTTTGTAGTTTTCCTTTTAGAGATCTTTCACCTCCCTGGCTAGCTGTATTCCTAGGTATTTTATTCTTTTTGTGGCAATTGTGAATGGGGTTATATTTCTGATTTCACTGTCAGCTTGGCTGTTGCTGTTGTATAGGAATGCTAGTGATTTTTGTATAGAGGGTTTGTATCCTGAGACTTTGCCAAAGTTATCAGCTGAAGCAGATTTTGGGCCAAGACTGTGGGATTTTCTAGATTATAGGATCATGTCATCTGCAAACAGAAAAAGTTTGACTTCCTCTCTTCCTATTTGGGGCCCCTTTATTTCTTTCTCTTGCCCAATTGCCCTGGCCAGGACTTCCAATACTATGTTGAATAGGAGTGGTGAGAGAGGACATTCTTGTCTTGTCCCAGTTTTCAAGGGGAATGCTTCTAGCTTTTGCCCATTCAGATGATGTAGGCTGTGGGTTTGTCATAGATGGCTCTTATTATTTTAAGGTATGTTCCTTCAATACTTAGTTTATTTAGAGTTTTTAACATGAAGATGTGTTGAATGTTGAACCAACCTTGCATCCCAAGGATAAAGCCTGCTTTATTGCAGCGGATAAGCTTTTTGATGTGCTGCGGAAATAGGTTTGCCAGTATTCTGTTGATAACTTTCGCAATGACATTCAGATGTTGGCCTGAAGTTTTCTTTTTTTGTTGTGTCTCTGCAGTCTTTGGAATCAGGATGATGCTGGCCTCATAGAATGAGATAGGGAGGAGTCCCTCCTCCTCAATTTTTTGTAATAGTTTCTGCAGGAACGGTACAAGCTCTTTGCATATCTGGTAGAATTCGACTGTGAATCCATCTGGTCGTGGGCTTTTTTTGTTTGGTAGGTTATTTATTACTGATTCAATTTTGGAGCCCGTTATTGGTCTCTTCAGGGATTCAATTTCCTCCTGGTTCAGTCTTGGGAGGGTGTATGTGTCCAGGAATTTATTCATTTCTTTAGATTTTCTAGTTTGTGTTCATAGAGGTGTTCATAATATTCTCTGATGGTTATTTGTATTTCTGTGGGGTAAATCGTAATATCTCCTTTGTGTTTATTTGGTTCTTCTTTCTTTTCTTCCTTATTAGTCTAGCTAGCAGCCTATCTGTTTTAATAACTTTTTTTCAAAAAACCAACTACTGGACTCATTGATTTTTTTTTTAAAGTGATTTTTCATGTTTCGGTCTCCTTCAGTTCAGCTCTGATTTTGTTTTTTTTCCTGTCTTCTTCTAGCTTTGGGATTGGTTTTCTCTTGGTTCTCTAGTTCTTTCAGTTGTGATGTTAGGTTGTTAAATTGAGATCTTTGTAGCTTTTTATATGGGCAGTTAGTGCTATAAATTTCCCTAATACTGTCTTAGCCATATTCCAAAGATCCTTGTATGTTTTATCTTTGTTCTCATTAGTGTCAAAGAACTTATTGATTTCTGCCTTAATTTCACTTCTTACCCAAAAGTCATTCAGAGGCAGGTTATTCAATTTCCATGTAATTATATGATTTTGAGTGATTTTCTTAGTCTTGAACTCTAATTTTGTTGCACTGTGGTCTGATGGAGTGGTTGTTATTTTTTCAGTTCTTTTGCATTTGCTCAAGAGTGTTTTGTCAGATTATGTGATTGATTTTAGTGTGTGTGCCATATGGTGATGAGAAGAGTGTATATTCTGTTGCTTTTGGATGGAGATTTTTGGGTGGAGAGTTCTGTAGATGTCTGTTAGGTCCATTTGATCCACTGCTGAGTTCAGATCCTGAATATTTTTATTAATTTTCTGTCTTAATGATCTGTCGAATATTTTCAGTGTGGCATTAAAGTCTCTCACTGTCATTTTTGTGGGAGTGTGTCTTTGGAGGTCTCTAAGAACTTTATCAATCTGGGTACTCCTGTGTTGGGTGCATCTATATTTAGAATAGGTAGGTCTTGTTGAGTTGAACCCTTTACCATTATGTAATGCCCTTCCTTGTCTTTTTTGATCTTCATTGGTTTAAAGTCTGTTTTGTCTGAAACTAGAATTGCAATCCCAGTTTTTTGGTTTTTTTTTTCTATTTTTTCATTTGCTGGGGGAGATTTTTTTTCATGCATTTGTTTTGAGCCTATTCATGTCACTACATGTGAGATGCATGTCTTGGAGACAGCATACCCATAGGTCTTGGTTCTCTATCCAGCTTGCCACTCTGTGCCTATTAATTGGGACATTTAGCCTATTTACATTCAAGGTTAGTGTTGACATGTGTGGATTTGATCCTGTCATCATGATGTTAGCTGGTTATTATGCAGAGTTGTTTGTGTGGTTGCTTTATAGTGTCACTAGCTTATGTAGTTAAGTGTGTTTTTGTAGTGGTTGGTAATGATCTTTCTTTTCCACATTTAATACTTCCTTCAGGAACTCTTGTAAGGCAAGTCCAGTGGTAATGAATTCCCTCAGCATTTGCTTGCCTGAAAAGGATCTTATTTCTCCCTTGCTTATGAAGCTTAGTTTGGCAGGATATGAAATTCTGGATTGGAATTTGTTTTCTTTAAGAATGTTGACTATTGGTCCCCAATCTCTTCTAGCATGTAGAGTTTCTGCTGGGAAGTCTGCTGTTAGTCGGGTGGGCTTCCCTTTGTAGGTGATCTGACCTTTCTGTCTAGCTGCCTTTAAGATTTTTTCTTTTATTTCAACCTTGGAGAATCTGATGATTATGTGTCTTGGGGATGATTTTCTTGTGAAGTGTCTCACTGTGGTTCTCTGCATGTCCTGAATTTGGATGTTGGCCTCTCTAGCTAGGTTGGGGAAGTTCTCATTGATGATATCCTGAAATATGTTTTCCAAGTTGCTTACACTCTCTTCATCTCTTTCAGGGATACCAGTGGGTTGTAGATTTGGTCTTTTTACATAATCCTATATTTCTCAGAGGTTTTGTTTATTCCTTTTTCATTCTTTTTCTTCGTTCTTATCTATCTTGTTTCAGAAAGCTAGGTTTTCAGCTCTGAGATTATTTTCTCTGCTTGGTCTATTCTGCTATGAATGATTGCATTATGAGATTCTTGCAGTGTGTTTTCCAATTCTATCAGGTCAATCATGTTCTTTTCTATACTGGCTATTTTGTCTGTCAGTTCCTGCGTCATTTTATTGTGATTCTTAGCTTCCTTGCATTGGATTTCGACATACTCCTGCATGTCAATAATCTTTGTTTCTGTCTGTATTCTGAATTCTATTTCTGTCATTTTGGCCATCTCAACTTGGTTTAGAATGCTTGCTGGAGAGGTGGTGCTTGGAGGAAAGAAGGTGCTCTGGCTTTTTGAGTTGTCATGGTTCTTGGACTTTTTTTTTTTTCTTTTATCTTTGTGGGCTAATGTTTCTTCAGTCTTTGATGTTGCTAACATTTCGATTTTCTTTTTTTCTGTTATCCTATTTGGTGACATTGAGGGTTTGATGGTGGTATAAGGTGAATTCTGCCAACTGGTTTCATTTCTGGAAGATTTTAGAGTGCCAATGTTCAGCTCACAACTCCTGGACTGAGCGCTGTAACTATGGAGGACTTGTAACGGGCTCTGACTTTGTTCTCTGGCGCCCTGAGCTTAGAAATACACTGCATTGTTGGTGCCGAGGTGCTCCAAGACTGTTGGTCACTATACTCTGATGGGTTGTGTCAGCCAAAGCATTTTGTAATGCAGTGACAGTAGGTCTGTCCTAGTTTGCACGTGCCAATAGCAGTGGCAGTGGCAGCACAATGGGGTGCATGCTCGTTGGCTAGGGCAAAATGCTAGCTGCTAGTGGGTGTCTGCATTTGTGCTAGTGTTTACCAAAGGAAACATGGTGTGGCAGGGAAGCGGGGTGGGTTCCGGGCCCCTGCTGGCAACTGTGCACCCAGTCTTCCTGTTGGTGGTGTTGGTACAGGGTTGGGGAGCTGGTGGGTTCAGGTCTGTGTGTGTGCTTTCTGTGCCCTGCATTCCATGGGGTGATTGCTCAGGGTAGGGGAGGGTCCACTATTCTCTGTGCCTAATTTCACTCCCCTGGCAGTGTTTGTGCAAGGTGGCTGCTGCTGGGGGCAAGACTGGCTGGCTCTGTACCCAAGGCTCAAATTGCAATGGCAGTTGGCACAGGGAAGGGGACAGATTGCATTCCTGCTGCAGTGCAGGCATGACAAAGTGCACTCACACTTGCCTACTGGAGGGGCAAGGAAGGCAAAAGCTGCTGGTGCATGTGCATTCTGGCAAAGGGATGTGGGGATGTTACTGTGGGCTGGGGGAAGTTGCAGTGTGGAGAGGGAGCAGGCGGGCTAGTGTGTGACTGTGGGGGCTGCCCCACTGGAGCTCTCCACCAGTTAGGCACCGTCTTCCAACACAGTAGGTATAATGCAGGTCCCCAAGGCACCTGAGGCTGTCCTACAGGCAGGCATGGCCAGTCTGAGGCCCTAGAAAAGGCCATCAGACAAAGGGATGCTCAAGTCAGACCAGCCAGGTCTGATGGGCAAGACTGCCCTGCAGAATTTATGTCTGACAGTTCCCATAGGGCTAAAGTCTTCTATGGGTGCAAGTTGAGCCGAGGGAGATGACTGTTCCTGGCTTTGCTTCACTATAGATGCTCCCACACCAAACCCTCTGGGCTCCATATCAGCTGGCTTGCTGCCCCTACCACTTCTTTAAGCAGCTCTCCCTGCCAAGTCAAGTGTCCGTGGTGATTGAGGGGTCTCCTCCTGCTGTAGTTCCAGAGGCCTGTGGCAAGAGCGGGTTGTTCCTTGCTAGTTCAACTCACCACTTACCCCAGAGTCTTTGGGGGCTAAGAATGAGTCCTGGTGTGCAGTAGCCCTGTGCAGGATTCCCAGCTTCTTCCCCCTTCACCTCAGCTTCTGTGTGTTCACTCTGTGCACTCTCTGTGCCTTCCCTCTGAAAATATTAGGAGTGTGCTAGCCCTCTTGGTACCCTGTTGGCAGCTGTTCCACCTGGCTGCATTAAGTTGGCCATGTTGCCCTCTCTCATGTCTTCTAATTGTTTAGAGTTGTTATGCATCACTTGTTCTCTCCACGTTTAAAAATACCTGCTTGAAAAGATAAGCTCCACAAAGTGAGCAACGGAGCAAGCCTGCTGCCTCTCTACTCAAAGATGTGCTTACACCAGTCTCAGAAAAGCTCCTCTAGTCTTAATTGCAGAATAAAGTGCTTAAAGGTATTGTTTTCCATCTGTATATCTAGACGTTAAGTCTTGAAAACATTGAATTCAGAAGGCCAACAATGGCATTTCTGTATTGTGACCCTAGAAATGTGATTTCAGTGGTTATCAGTGAGGGGAAAATGAGGAAAGAGAGAACCTACTGGCTTCTGTACACAAAATTATTTTGTTTAGACTTGAATAATTTGAATAATTATTTAACTTAGATCTTCAATTTTCTCACCAGTGAAACAAGAATGGTGGTAGGCCAACAGTTCCCGAACTGTGGAGGCGGTCAGAACCACCTGGAGAGCTTGTTAAAACACAGATTGATAGGTCTCACTCCTTAGTTTCTGACTCAGAAGGTTTGAGGAGGCCCAAGAAGTTGCATTTCTACCAGGTTCCCAGGTCATGCTGATGCTGGTAATATGGAGAGCACTCTTTGAGACCACTGGGATAGAGGATGTTTATAGTTTCCTTCACACTTGCACACTAGAAGCACAACAAGGCAAAATAAGCTCTGTAGTTTTCCTGCTAAAAAAAAGAAATTTTGCATAAGCTATTTATCCACCTGGTGGATATTTATGTGCAGGACATTTCTGAGTCGTGTTTAAGGCTGTCATCTAATGGCAGCTATTGTGTCTGTTTATATATGTCACAGATGCATAAATTTGAGTTGAACTTTAGAAGGTTTGTCTACATGCAAGTCATTTAGAAGATATATTCACCTGAATGAAATTGTGGGGGAGTAATCCATAGGATTTAATCCCCTATTAAAGTAGCAAATGTTTATTTTTTGCAAGGCAAAATAGTATTATTGCTAATAATAGTTTATATATATCTGAATGTAAGTATTTAATCTGAATATCTAAAAAGTTTTATGAAAATGAGCTCAGTATTTTACACAACATTTCTATGAGATTGGTTAGGTAGCAAATAATATGATGCACATTTTTTTTTCATTGAAATACTTAGAATACTGAAAGGCTTGTTTTAGATACCACTATAATCAAAGGTATAAGTGAGGTCTTATTTTGCTGCCTGCCACCTTCTGTAGGTCTTTTCAATTTATCAAAGAAATATGTGGCTTAGATGGCCTATGTTTGGGAAACTTTTATTTTTTCACTTTTATAATGCAATATTCATGCAATCATTTCTATTTATAAACTATAGATTATGCTTTTTATTTTTTAACTTATCTGGGGCTTCTAGGGTAACTTTGAGAACTTGGACTCAAGACAGACCTAGGTTCTAGTTCCAGTTCCTTTCTAATTATTAGCTATGGTGCTTTTCTGTGCATCGATTTATTACCTGGGAAATAGGACTTGTGATAATTTATCTCTGTGACAATTAAATGAGTTAATACTGATTAGATCTGGCACATAAAATGAGTTTGTTATATGTTAGCTACGATAATGTTTTCTCTCCTGTTAAGAAACTTTACGTACTCTTTCTCTTTTACAAGACATGTAAAGTCATCATTTTAATGCTTGTGTAAGAAAAAAATACAAAATTATCAAGCATAATTTCTTCCTTAACTCTGTATCAAAATATGGAGTATAGGTGAGGTTCGATCTCCAGTTAGAAATGATTAGATTATTTCATCATGACATCTTTTCTCCTGATGGAAGAAAATTCCATCTTTTCTCCCTGTCTTCCTTTATCTACTCAGTTAATAAAAATCTGTATTATCTTCCATTTGCTATGTCCTGATGACACAGACCTTAAGGATCTCACTTTCTAGTTGGCAGAGGTAAGTAGAAAAACAAGTAATTTGCATTAGTCCATTTTCACACTGCTATCAAAATACTACCTGAGACTGGGTAATTTATAAACAAAAGAGGTTTGATTCATAGTTCTGCACGGCTGGGAGGCCTCAGGAAACATTATCGTGGTGGAAGGCAAAGGGGAGGCAGGCAACTCTTACATGATGGCAGGTGAGAGAGAAGTGCAGGGGAAACCACCACTTAACACCATCAGATCCCCTGAGAACTCGCTGACTATCGTGAGAATATCATGGGGGAAACTGCCCTCACGATCCAATCACTTCCTAGCAGGCCCCTCCCTCAACACATGGGCATTACAGTTCAAGATGAGATTTGGGTGGAGACACAGAGCCAAACCATTTCATAATTAAAATATTGTTCCTTAAGTACTGTGACAACAAAATTCTGGGACTCTAGAGGATGGAGTAACACATTCTGCCTGGGGATCAGGAAATGCTTCAGGGGAAAGATGACATTCTCACAAAGTTTTAGAAGATATTTACAAGGTGAACAAAGTAAAGCTAGGGAAAGAACGATTTATGAAATAATAAATGTTGTACAAGCTATTGAAAATACAAGAGAGTTTGTGGTGTTAAAAAACTGTGGGTCAGTGTGTGGATAGGGAAAGAGGTTGGAGGGGGAAGGAGGACAGAGGTGAGATAATACTAGACACTCAGAGACCAAAATATGAAGGTACATATGTGCCTGTCGTGCAGAAAAATTCAGACTTGGTCTTGAGGGTGGTGGGAAAGGTATTGAAGAGTTTTTAAAAAGGTACTGATGTGATTTGATACGTGTTTTACAAAGCTGTGTAGAAAAATCTCATCGAGTCCATATGGCTCAATATTGTAATTAAGTGACTGTATGAACCTTTAAAATTTCAGATTTTTTTTCCTAGGAATTAAATTCCTCTTTTTTGCTCTGAATGATAAAGATAATTTTGTTAGAACACCGAGAATTAAGGCTCTTTCTTGTAAGATGCTAAAATCAAGTTATCCATTTAAGTAGACATTACAGATTGCCTTTAGAAGTGTAAAATGTGTTGGAGATCTGCTGAAAAAAACAACAGGTATAAAATGTTGACTGTTTTGTCAAATGCTGTGAATTTTGTTTTTGTAAATGTTTTTCTTTTTTTTCATTTACAAAAATAAAACGTCTATTTTCTGTCTGCTTATTGCACACTTGAAATCATAATGGTCATTTATGACATCAGATTTTGTCCCTGTGGAAAGGATTATGATGTTGTAAAGATAACATTATGATTTTGAGTAAAGAAGAATAAGGAACAGATGATCTCTTAAAAATGCAAATTCCATTTTATGCAAATGTCTTTCTTTGTAAAATACTCAAAAAGAAATGCATACATTAGTTCATTAAAAGTGCCATAGAAGCAGAAATCACTTTACTGAATGAATTTTCAAGTTTCCATTAGGCATCTGAAACCTTTTGTAAATGTAAACTCCAATTCAAAAAACTTAAAAAGATAGCTTAAAATATTTGAGATAGTGATTTTTGTTTTATGAAAGTGACTTTTATCATTTTATCATTAAAAATTCAAGTTACATTTACACCTCTATTGAAAAATTGCTGCTAACAAAACCATAGAAAGCAAATTTAAAAAGGAGTCTTTGGTGGATGGAAAATGTAAATTAAATATAAAAAGTTTTTGTTTACCTGCCTTCTGAAACCATTGGGAGTCTAAAAACTTAACAGTATATTTAGAAACCATTGTTGAGAAGCCCCCACCTCCCTTTTTTTTTTTTTTTTTTTTTCTGAGGTATGTTCAGTTGATTTTCTTTCAATCCCTTCCTACACAAAAACCTCAGGGACTCTTTGGTATATTTTAACTTGAGAATAGAATGCTGTATTATTTTGATGTATGTAATAGAGATAATCTGCCACATTTTTCATTCTTTGTACAAAATTATTTTCAATGCTTTCTGCAAAGTTGAGGAAAATTGGAGCCCTGAGTATTTTAGAATGACTGTAGTGGTAAAAAAAAAAAAAAAATGAGAGAAGGTGTGATCAGATTTTTTTATCATATATTTAAGAACCTCCAATTTTACAGTCAGAGGCAAAATATGTCTCTGAATTTGAGTTGCTTTCTTTTATATCAAGGCTATTGATAGTTTTCATCTAATAATGATTAGGTCTATTAGTAAATCCTGCTTATTTTGTTTTTATGTAATAGAACCATTTAATTATCAGCTTTTTTAACCTGAGTAAGCCAGTATATTCTTAGAACTGTTTAAGTTTTAATTTATAAGATGCCAAGCAGTGTCTGGCATTTAAAAATTATTCTTCTAGGTCTATACAACTTCAGACTTCCATCAAATCAGAAGAACTCCAAAAAAAGTGGTGAGGGTAGATGGTGGAGTTACAAGGCAAACATTTAAGGCCTGTTTTGTTATTTATTAGAAAATGAGTATGGGCTTGTCTCTAACTTTTCTGCTATCTACTTTATTCATCTTTAAAACTGAAATTGTAATAGCTAAGTTCATAGACTTATTTCTGAGAATAAAAATGGGTCATTTATGTGAAACTGATCTGTAAACTCTAAAACCTAAACATAAGGTATTATAATCACTTTGTTATTACTGCTATACTCCCTTTAAGAAGTTATCCCTGAGGATATATATTTTGTATAGTCTGGCTATTCAGACCTACTGGTTCAGAAGCTTTGGGATTATTTTTGACAGAATTATTAGTCTTGGTTTATAAACTATGCAGACTAAGAAATCAGGTGATCAAGGACATCATTGTCTGAGGATCTGAGGTAAATATATATTTGTTTTGTATTGCTTTCAACAAAGTCTGCATTAGTTACTTATTGATACAGTACAAATTAACTCCAAACTTAGCAACTTAAGATAACAAACATTTAGTATCTTTCACTTTATGTGGATCAGGAACATGGGAGAAGTTTAGCTGAGTGCTTCTGGTGCAAGGTCTTTCATGAGGCTGCATTCAGGTTGTTGGTTGGGACGGTGGTCTCATCTCAAACTGGAGGGGGGCAATCTACTTCCATGCTCACTTACCTGGTTATTGGCAGGCTTTGGTTCCTCAGCATGTGGGCCTCTCCACAGGCAATTTGTCTTCCCACAGGGCAAATGACGAGAGAGAGCACGCGAGAGCGAGCATACCAACTTTAGATTGAAATTACAATTATTTTATAACCTAATCTTGACAATGACAGTCCATTATGTCTACCATATTGATAAGGAGAAAGTCACTAAGTCCATCTCATACTCAATGTGATTACACAAGGGTATGAGAACCAAAAAGCAAGTCTCATCAGAGATCTTTTTGGCAGCTGCCTACCACAGACTGTCCTGTGGCTCCCAGGATATGAACAACATTCACCACACTCCACAGGTCATATTTCATCCTGTTACACCATTGCCTTACAACCCGGGATCTTGTCATCTAAACCTGGACCAGGAGTAGATAAGGCTCATTGATATGATTCCTTGGGTACAGCTCCCCAAATACAGTTCCTCCTGATCTACAGATATGTGAAACAAAACTGAGAGGTTGTCTTCCACCCTCACCCCTAACATATTAATATGATGGGGGGAAGGCATAGTATAGCTACTATAAACATTCATGTTCAAAAGGGATAAAATAGGAGCCTCTAAGGAGTCCTTAAAAATTCTGAAATCCCAGCCAGGCAAATTGGAAGGTGCTCCATTAGCTCTCAAAGCATGGGAAGAATTCACTGTGGCTCCCAGCTCCACTCTTTGGGTTCTTATTTCCACCCCCTGAGCCGTAATTTTATTTTGACTAACAGGCAGCACATGTGTGTAGCTGAGCAGTTCTCTGTCTTCTTCTTACTGGTAAAACTCTGGGGCTTCAATGGCCTCTCTTAATTCCATACTATTATTCTTCTCCTCAGGCCAACCTGGCAGTGATGCTGGAAATGTAACCCTTCTGAGAATTTTGCTGGACTTTTCTGTATATTCATTAGCAAAGCTACCCCACAAGTCTCTTCAAGAATATCCCTTCTCTACCTTGGGCTCCTGCTAGACAACTGAGGGGCAGTGTCCTTAAGCTTCACAGAAATCCTTTTGTTTGACTTATAGAAGCTGCATGGCAGACAATCTATTTTTATTTTATTTATACAAAGTCCCAAAGAGTCAAAACTCAGCCATATTATTTAGAGATTCCCACTTAAATGTCATAACTGCACAGAAAACAAAGGAGCAAATTTACAAGAATATCAGAATCCTAACTACTCCTGGGAAGAGGGAGAGGGATGTGGAGAGAACCATAGGAAGGGCTTCAAACTTATTTTTAATCTTTCATATGTTATACTGGATGATGGATACACTGATGTTTATTTCATAGTTTTTATTAAAATTTAAAGAAATATATATGTATGTACATTATGTACTCCTTTGTCCACATGATTTATACAGAAAAGCAAAACTGGCCAGGCGTGGTGGCTCATGCCTGTAACCCCAGCACTTTGAGAGGCCGAGGCAGGAGGATCCACTGAGTTCAGGAGTTTGAGACCAGCCTGACCAACATGGTGAAACTCCATCTCTATTAAAAATACAAAAATTAGCCAGGTGTGGTGTTGCACGCGTATAGTCCCAGTTACTCGGGAAGCTGAGGCAGGAGAATTGCTTGAACCCGGGAGACAGAGGTTGCAGTGAGCCGAGATCCTGCTACTGAACCAGTGCACTCCAGCCTGGGAGGCAGAGCAAGACTCCATTCCCACCCCGCCCCCCATGTCCCTAAAAACAGTGTGGCCACTAAAATGCAGTTGAGGAGTGGTTTTTGGAACCCAGAGAAGGCATAGAAATATTGTGTTTTGAAACAAGGTAGAAAGAGTGAAGTTGTAATGCGATTAAAAGCTTGAGCTGTATACAGGCATTAGGTGATGAAACTGACTTAATAGGTTTTGCCTTTTGGCATGTTTTGTTAGCTATTTGATAATATTTTTCTAAAGAGAAAAATGTTCCAAAAGAAGAACACTAAATGTGATATTTTCATTCATCACATCCAAAACAACATTTTTCTCATTCTTCGCATTTTTGTTTCATTCTGTTTTGTGAAACCAAAGGGAAAAAGAGGAGGAAAGGAATTTGGTGGCAAGAATCAAACTTATATTATTGCAGAGTTTTGAGAAAGCAGCCTTCTCAAGAGCAGTTATTCTGAATTGTTGGTGAAGTTCTACCAACATAATAAGGGAAAGAAGGGGAGAGGTTTGCTGTTTTCTATGTTCAAATAGAGAACTTGGTTAGATGTGATATTATAAAGATAGAAAGTGACATATAGTCAGAGTTATCTTACTAAGACAGTTCTGGTGTTGTTACTCTTTTGATTAAACATCTTCAGTCCTTCAGGATAAAAGGCATGCATATAAAGCCCTTCATGACATGAAACATGACGCTTTTCTCTTCACCGCTGCCTCCTGTCATTCCCACTCCATCCCAATAGACTGAGGCTCCAAAAACCACCAGCTCATTGCTTTTCTGGAATATGCTAAGCTCTCTCTCCATTCATGCTCATGGACTCGTTCTTCTCTCTGACCCAAAGACACTTCACTGGCTAACTCCTGGTTACCCTTCAGATGTGGAAGAGATTAAATACTGAGAAAACGTTCTTGTCTTCCCCCAAGGTTGGGGGTAGTTAGATGTTGTCTCTGAAGAAATCATGTTGACTTTGCCTCCTAAGTTAGTGTTTCTCAAAATTGACTTCACATTCCCTAGAGGGCAGGGGCAGTATTTCCTTTACTGCTTTATCCTTATGACTTTACAGTAAGCACTCAATAAGTATTTGTTGGCTAAACAGATGGATGCATTTTGTGGATGAATGAAATAGTTCTGAGAATACTTCAATTATAAAATTGTAGAACGGACATGATTTGGCTGTGTCTCTACCCAAATCTCATCTTGAATTGTAACTCCCATAATTCCCACATGTTGTGGGAGGGATCTGGTGGGAGATAATTGAATCATGGGGATGGTTCCCCCATACTGTTGTCATAGTAGTGAATACGTCTCACAAGACCAGATGGTTTTATGTGGGGTTTCTCCTTTTGCTTGGCTCTCATTCTCTCTTTGCTGGCCACCATGTAAGACGTCCCTTTGTTCTTCCTTTTTCTTTTGTCATGATTATGAGGCCTCCCAAGGCAAAGGGAACTGTGAGTCCATTAAACCTCTTTCCTTTATAATTTACCCTGTTTCGGGTATGTCTTTATTAGTCCTTAAGAATGAACTAATACAAGAATAGGCAGGTTCGTAGAGTCCTTAAGTATGTGGGCTATGGAACCTAACTGCCTGGCGTGAAATTCTGTCTCTACCATTTACTAACTGTGAGTTCCGGGGCAAGTTGTATAAGCTTTCTTGACTCAGCGCTCTCATTTTTTAAAGAAAATAGTAATAATAACACCTTCATTGTGTTGTTGGAATGATTAAATGAAGTAATATATGTTAAGTACTCAGTCAGTCCTGATACCTAGTAGTTCAGATCCAGGAAAGAGAAAGTGCATGCTTGATGCTCTGATCTTCCTCATCATGATACTAAAAACACCATATTGAAATTGTATGTTTAGTAGTATGTATCTCCATTTTCTCCTGAAGATCTGGGAGAGGAAGCCCATTGTCCTCTTAGCACCACTGTATCTCTAATATCAGGACACAGAAATTCCTCAACAAATATTTGCCGAATGATTAGTAAGCACAACTGGGTGAAGTCATTTGATACTTTTATGGCGTGACTCTAACAACCTTTCAGTAGGTAATTGGGAGCCTTAAAAATTATAAACCCAGCTGAAAACTCGGACATTACAGCAACCATCTCTGTTAGTGGGAATTAATTATACTTTGAATTATCTCACCTTGAAGTCAGGTTTAAATATACCTTTTACCTATGTGTGTGACAAGGGGTGGCATGAAGTAGGGATGAGATCAGCAGAAGTGAAGTCAAGGACTGAGTAGGGTCAAGGAAATGAACCGAGGGAGAAGGTTTCACTTGAACGGGGAATGACAGTGGTATTGTTTAGAGGGTTCCTTAAATTTATCAGTGGATATTCCTAGAGCACTGGGTGTTTTGCTGTACATGAAACCCCTTCAGCCTCATATTTCACTACACAATTCAGGAGAAAGTAAAATATGAGAAAAAAGATTAGTGGATTTAGGGAGATAAGGCAGTGAATTAACAGCTCACTGTTTGGAGAGTATCATATATAACAGCTCAGGACACAAATTCTTTGATAAATGATATCTTCAGGGAATTTTCAGACAAAATAAAAGTTTTCCAATTAGTTTCGTTGAGATAATGTCACTTTTCCCCATAAACACACTGTAGTTGATTTCAGTTTTCATATGTAGTTTTGCTGATGATTTAGACAAAGGTGAATGAACCTAGCTTTACTCGCAGGATACATATTTTAAAATGGTATGCTGGTTCTTAGACAGGTAACTTCTACCAGCCAGCCCTCAAGGTGAATAAGAAACACCTTGTTGGCTCTTTGGAACACTAACTCTTTCAGGACATTACATTTCATCTCCAGTACACTAACTGGCAATTTGGGAGCCTGAAGCTGTAATCTATCTCTTAGAAGAGTTGTTACCTCACACCTAGGGGGTAGTTTACTTTCCCAGGGATATCATAGAATAGCAGAGTTTGAAGGAATTTTGAGCAGTGAAATATACAGGTCTTGGCCAGAGGAGCGCAGGAAAGACAGGCATATTACACGCAGTTTCAACCCCAGCAGCAGCCCCTGCATAGTCTTGGGATCATCTTAAACTCCCTCGCTTCTGTTTTCTAACCAGGAAACAAATTCCAGATCAATTCTAGATGGAAGCTGACAAGTCTTGATAAAACATTGTCTTATTAGATGAGTGGAGTTTGTGATGTCTTCTGTTATGTCAAACAGACAGATGGTACAATCCTGACCTTTTTATGGGAAGCACTTACACTTTCAGAGGGTTTTGTTCAACCCATCTCTAAGATGCACCAATCTATTTGATTTCATTATTTCTTGCCAGAATAGCTATATATTTACCTTATGTAACAGATTCTACCCTCAGGTATTCTTCTTAAATTACTAATGCTATGTCTTAAATTTATTATGTCTTTTTTACTTAGGAAGCACTGGAGTTTGATAGTTAAGAATTGGTTTCTGAAGCTAGAGAGTCAGAAGTTTGAGTCTAGCTCTGCTTACTAACTTGTGGCTTTGTAAGATTATATAGATTCTCTAAGACTCTGTGTTCTATTCTGTCACATGGGGTAATAATAACAGCTTACCTCAGGTGTTGGCTCTGAGAGATAAATAATATAATCTTAGTGTATTTTTACTAGATAAATGTTAGTTGTTATTATTACTGTTGCACAGATATAGTCATGGTTGAAGTTTACTTCATGATAAAACTTTCTGTAAAAAATGAGTAGCATACATTAATTCTAAGGGAAGAGTTTTTAATTTTCATAAACTTTGGAGGGCTGCATAAAATAGTCAATATTTTTATAATAAATTTTCTAATGTAACCATACAAGAATAATTTAAAAACTTGTTTTTAAACAAGTATGTATTATACTTAAAATGGTAGAAAGCAAACTGGATTTCTTTGAAAGTGTCTGTTGTTTCTGACTCCTCACTGATTTAAACTAACTTTATCTCAGTACCAATGAAAAATCTTTCCCATAGTTTCCTATTTACCCATCTTTCTTTCATGCTAACCATCCTAAATTGCAAGATTTTTAAATGGCGGGGAGTGGGTAAGAATATTGACCTGCTTATTACACGACAAAATTAAATCCTTAACTTTGTCAGTTCATAGCCGTGGTTTCTGAACCAGTATTTGATCTCTCTGGACTCTGTGTCTTTGTAAAATAGAGATAGCAATACCTCATAGTATTGAAAAGAAAATAGTTGGGTTCAATTGGCTTGACAAAAAGCTATTAAGAGCTATTTTAATGTAAAGCAAGTTACCCTTCTGAAGTCCAAATTGCTCCTTGTGGGGAAGATGAAGCAAGGACCCTGAAGCTCTGCCCAAGGTTACAGGGCTGGCTTCAGCAGTCTGGGCATATCCTGGCTCTGCTACAGCAGAGCTAATGACTGTTTTCTTTATGAGATGCTCCATGGAAAGGGTTACATGGGCAAATAAGTTCAGGAAATGCTGCACATTACATCTCCCCCACACTTTGGGGGGTGAATCTGTAGATTCACAGTGCTCATTAGTTTATTAAACATCAAAAACCCCTTCAGTAGAGAAACCTGTTTAACCTCGTGTAATGCAGCATTTCTTATACATATTTGACCTTGACACCCACTGATGCCTCTCAGGAGGCATATGCTAGAGAGAGCTGATGGGCTAACTGAGGTTGGGGATGATTATTGTGATCTCAGTTCAGGCAGTTGTCTCCAGCAGAGCCCAGTTAATCATATATAGACACACAGAATGAGTTCAGCTATGGACCTGGCTAATTGAGGGATTACTTTTTAGAAGGGCCAGTCACAAAGACAGAGGACATGAGCAGAGAAGCATGATTGGGGGAAAAACACCTGTTTTGGACTTTTTGAGTTTTGACTGTCTCTGAGAGAGCTGAGTGAGGATATGTGACTGGAAGTCCGATGCACAGGTATGGCTTTCAAGAGAGAGAAACACAGTTACACACTGCATAATGACATTTTAGTCAATGACTAAAATGCAGAGATGACTGTGGTCCACCAAGAGTATAGTGGAGATGAAAAATTTCTGTCACCTAGTGATGTCATAGCTGTTATAATGTAGCATAACACATTCCCTTTTCTATGCTTAGACATGTTTACATAGACAAATACCAGTATGTTACAGTTGCCTACAGCATTCAGCACAGTAACATGCTATACAGGTTTGTAGCCTAGAAGCAGTAGGCTAGACCATATAGCCTAGATGTGTAGTAGGCTATCCCATCTAGTTTTGTGTGAGGTTTGCATGATGACAAAATCATCTAAGAAAGCATTTCTCAGAAGGTGGGCCTGTTGTTAGGTGACTGATGACAGTATAGAAGATTTTTGTGTACTGATACATTTAATAAACAAATTTGGATATTGAAGCTTAGAGGGAACAATGGGAACTTTGGCAGTTGATGTAATTGCACAGGAAGAATGTTTTAGATGAAAAACAGAATGGGACCACACTAGGCACACCAGACAGACACACTGGAATCACTGTCATTTAAAGAATAGGCAAAGGACAGAGGGTGCAGTGGTTCATTCTTTTAATCCTAGTGCTTTGGGAGGCTGAGGCAGGAGGATTACTTGACACCAGGAATTCAAGACTAACTTGGGCAACATAACAAAGACCCCATATCTACAACAAAAACTAAAAATATTAGTTTTTATAACGGGTTTTACATTAGTTTTAATACTGGGCATGGTAGTCACATGCCTGTAGTCCAAGCTACTTGGAAGCCTGAGGCTGGAGGGTTACTTGAGCCCAGGAAAATAATAATAACAACAACCACCACCACCACCACCATAGGCAAAGAAAGAGAAAGCGTTAATGGACAACTTTTTAATAGATGACTTTGTTCTTTTTGCATTATTGTTATTGATTACTACTACTTTTTCTCTTAATAAACAGCAACATTTCAGGAAGGTTGTAATGTTTTTGAAACACAGAAGCTCACGGGTGGTAGATGTCGGCTTCCAACACAGGCCTCTTGGCTCATGCTCAATTCATCCTTTTCCTAATACACACTGTTAAATTTCTCTTCTGCGCACAGCCTTCTATTAGATTCTTGTTCTCACAGACCTTACAGTCAAGATACAGAATACTGTAAATATCAGGATTAAATACTAAAATATCAGTTATAAATCTTATAGGAGTGAAGAGAAGGTTATCAACAGGTATTTTCGTCCCTGCTACAGGGCCAATAAAATTAATAAGTGTCTTAGCTGAGAGTAATGAGCCTATTACTTTGAACCATCATAAGAAGTTAGAATAAGTTAGTAGTTTAGCAAATAAAGCAGAGGCTGTTGATTAATTTTTAAGTTTGTCATTATAGCATAATTTCTCTAAGATAGTAAATTTTAGTATTTTATATAGGAAATTAAGCAAAATTGTTTCCGAAATACATACATATACTCCCATATGTTTATATTACAGTAATGGAAATAAAGTTCAGTAATCAAGCCAAGAATCAAACTATTGCTGGATTTTATCTTTATCACTTACATCAATACTGTCAGTGCTTAGATTTTGTTTTTGATTGTTTCTAAAATAGTTATTTTCCATCTACAATAAAAGAGAAATGTTCATGTTTGCTGAAGAAATGTTGAAGACGCTTATGCTGGATGAAGTGTGTGTCTACAATGAAAAACATCAGATCAAAACCAGTTGTTTTGGTGTTTTGAGCTGTCTTAGATGAGAGGCATGCTGATCTAATTAGCAGTGCAAAAAACATTTTTAAAAGAAAAAATAGCTGGGCTGATTGTTGCACATTGTCATAAATTAGCAATAACTAGACAATTCATTTCAAAGGAAAGAAAACTATATCACTAATTGACTGCTACCAATAAACATTGTGCCAAGCAATCTCAATGATTTAGAGAGTGCAGACTTTAAAGTTGCTTTGTGTGTCTCTTACTCCTTGCATAGTCTTCCTTCAACCACTGTGAACTTTGTCAGAACACAATAATCCCCATTTTTAACTATATTAGTTTCCTGGGGCTGCTATAATAAAAATAACAAATACTGGGCAGATTAAAACAACAGAAATGTATCATATCACAGTTCTGAAGGCTTGAAGTCTAAAATTGAAGTTTTGGCAGGACCATGTTCTCTCTGATGGCTCTAGGGCAGAATCCTTCCTTGCCTCTTCTAGCTTCTAGTGTGTGCTGCAATCATTGCCATTTTTTTTTTTTTGCTTGTAAATGCATCATTTTAGTCCCCTGGCCATCTTTTTCTTAAATGTCTTCACATCATTTTCCTTCTGTGAGTTTGTCTGTCTTTGTATATATAAATTTCCCCTTTGTATAAGGACGTCAGTCACATTGAATTAGGGCCTACCCTAATGATTTCATTTTAATTTGATTCCCTCTCTGGACACTTTATTTCCAAATGAGGTCACATTCTGAGGTACTGAGCGTTATGACTTGAACATATCTTTTTAGTGGGGTGACACAATTCCACCCATAACAACAAACATTGGAATTTTACCTGTAACTCTCTAAAAGTGAGATCCTTTTCCTCTTCCTCCCCGGGACTTCATCCTAACTGAGAATAGGTTGGCAGGTCACCTGGCTTTTGCATTTGGCACCTCTCTCATTCCAATAAGAGACTAGAGGTTTCCTTTAGCTTTTCATATGAGTTGTTATCTGCTTGTTGGGTTATTGCAGTGATTGTCTACCCTGCCTGCAGGGTTGGAATCCTCTAGGAAACTTATGTAATCATTCTGGGGTGTGACCTGGGCGTGGGTTTTAAAAAATATTCTCAGGTGATTCTAATATGAGAATACAGCTGAAAACCTCTACATTAGGAATAATATTGAATTGATGATTTGTTGATCCCATATTCTTTCAATACTTTTTCTGCTCTAAGATTACTGTTGTTTTTTTATATATTTTTAATATATTTTATAATATATTTTTTATTACATTCTAGAGCCTTTTGAATATATAATATATATTTATATATTATTTTATAATATATTTTTTATTACATTCTGGAGCCTTTTGAAATACTTTAGCTTATGTGCTTTAGAATAATCATTAAGAAGCCTAGATGGATAACACAGGGGAGAAAAGATAGTCATGCGTGAAAAGTCATGCTGGCTAGGGAAAAAATATTATTTGAGTCCTAGTTACAAGGGGGCCAAAATGAATTAATATTTGCCTGTTGGCTTTAGAAGTGGGCTTATTTGAGACAAAGAGAAGGGCAAACTCAAAAAACTGGGCCCTGCAAAGTGCTGGAGATGTCAGAGAGCAACAGGCCCAGAGATAATGCCATGAATCTGATAACAAAAGAGGAGGAAAAAAGGAAGGTGCATGTCTCTTTTCAGTAACTTGTGAACACTAAGAATGAGAGAGTTATTCTTTTTTAAAAAGTATGTTTTAAATTTATCATGGCTTACAAAATAAGAGCACTGAAACAATCATTTGAGAAATAATGAACTTATGTATGAGGGGTGCTACTGGGGTAACACTCTATACATTGTTTTCCATGTTTGTTTCCAACGTTTATTTTCTCCTTTGAGAATGGGAATGTGTGTATGTGAATGTGACTGTGTGTGTGTGTGTGTTTCAATACTCTGAAGCTATCATTGGTCATACTCCAACACTCTTAACTTTCCTTCCTTTTCTATACAATTGACAAGGAGTTAATTTATTGAACCAAATGATATTATTTTGAAGTATTTGCCCAAGGCCATGAGCATTATATTCTCCATTTCAACAGTGACTTAGGAGAAGGCAGCTCTGAAAATGTAGGGTCAAAGCAGGACAAAACTAAACTCAGAACAATGACTGAAGACTAGTTTTATTTGATTGATGAGCTAGAGTATTGGTTAAGATTATCTAACATTTTTTACACCCCTAACCCATGGTATAAAACATGTTTATGTTGATCCTAATCACAGTTCCCAACTGTGATTAGGTTATTTAACAATAACACTGCAGACATTTAAATCATGATTTATTCAAATATGTCTTTTGCACACAAAGTTTATTTTGTTAGTTTGATTAGCTCTGCATTATTTTAAAGATAGTTCTATTGCAAAGGATAATTCATTGAAAAGTATTTTGCTAAGACTCCAGAAAAAAGAAGATCACAGGCAAGTTCCCAGAAGAAGCATATTAATAAAGTGTCAGAAAACCTCTGAAGGATTATATTCTCTAGAGAGATATGACGATCTATTGGACATATTAGCCTTTAAAGTCATTTTATTTTCAAGTTTAAATAAAGATCTATGAGAAATACTGTTTTGAATCCTGGTATTCAAATACAACCTTTTATATTGTTAATCTTTCTTGAAGTATAAAGAGATGGGAATAAAGAAAAAGATATTTCATCTTAAATTTAGCTCCATGTATACTTTTTTCTTTTTAACTCACCTGCCTTTTATGAATACTGCCTATGGACTAGGAAGTATAGAGAATACAAAACAACTGACATAATCCCTAAATATAGGACTCTCTTGTATATATGAAGTGGCTACATATGCATAATACCCTGTTTAGGAAAATACTGCAGGGACAGCTGTATTTTAAATAATCAATGGCTTCTTTTAAGTCACTAATCTGAAATCGAGAATGTTAATTCCATGAAAGCAAAAATCATGTTTACCTTGTTTATTGCTATATACACAGCACCTTAGATATTTCCTTAGGTATTGTAGGCATTTAATAAATATTTCTGGAATGGACAAATGAGAGGCAAAATTAGGATGAAGAGATTCCAGGTGTTCTGAGGAGGATTGAAATCTAAACTGGAATTTGATAAAAGCAACCAGAAAAAAACTGAAAAGTAAGGTTATCTTGAAGAATGGATAGGACTTGGACAAAATAAAAGGGAGTGGGATGTGTATAGGTGTATATGAATGTGAGTATATGTGTGCTGACACATGTATGTAGAAACAACCTGAGAAAGTGGCAGGGTGGACGTGCGGTGGATAAAGAACATAATAACCATGCATCACTGCAACATCCTTTTGGGAGTTAAAGAAATAAAGCTGAGTAGGTTGAGTGAAACCAACCTCTTGGAAAGCCTTGATCTTCTCTTTTAAAAATTTATAAATAAATAAATTTATATATAAACTGTGTGTGTGTGTGTGTGTATGTGTGTACAATTTCTTTTTCTCTTTTTATCATCAAATATTTTCTAAGATAGACTTGAGGGGAGCAATTCCTAAACAACTTAACGATTTGGAGGGCTTTTACAGTCATGTGAGATGCATCTATTAAAAACTGAACCAGGTAATGCAGAAGTAGTGGGGTGAAAAGGAAGAATGAATTAACATAGTTTAACCAGAAGATATGAAGTAAGAGGCAGAGAAAGAAGCAAAATATTCCTGCAAGTTTACATGTTGGGTGATGAGGAAATGATGGCTTCACTCTTCCTTTTGTTAATATCATTTCTCAAATTGTCTTTCCCTTCTGCTTGGATGATTTGATCAGTGTTTCCTCCTTTGACTTTCTCTTGCTTTTTCGAAAAGCTTAGTTCACAAATCTCCTCCTGTTCCCTGTCTGGATTTAGTGTCCCTCTTACACAATTTCTTGGTTTCCTTTGCAGGCCAATGTCATAACACTCATCACACTATATCACATTATTTGTCCACACCTGTTTCTTTTACTACATTGGGTTCCTTGAGTATAAAGGCAAAGAAAAAAAAAAGTATCTAGTTCTTAGCAGGACGTTTGGCATGTGGTCGATTTAAGTTGATAACTATAAAAAGTTTAATGAATGAGCTGCTTCTTTTCTTTGCAATAATTAGTAGTCTAAGACCTAGATATTTGCTGCTTGGGAAGTTAGTTCTAGAGTGCTCTACCATGGTGGAATAGCTTTCTAGTTTCCCTTTTTTTATATAACCTGTGTGACACTGTTCCAGCATTAGATAAAATATTAGATTTAAAGTGAAGTGAGAGGAAGCTTTAAGGTTATTTATTTTATTGTTCTCTTCAGGGATCTATGAAATCTCAGAATGGAGAAACGTAGATGATGATGGTTGCCGCCACATTTCTCGATTTTCAAAGATCACTCTGGTCATTTATTTCTGGGGTATCTGGAAAATTTAGTTGTGGCCCCCAACAGGCTGAATTTTTACATTCTAGGAAACACTAGTGAGAGTTAGATGTGGAATGATGAACTAAGAAAGAAACTCAAATTCTCTTAATATTTAAGTATTTAAATTTAGACATGAAGATTTTTAAAAAATCATATCCCTTTCCTTGAATCCTTATATAATAAGCATTTAATTTACCTGAGCTTCAGCTAAAAATGAGTATAACAGCTGTTGTATCAAGGAATTTAAAGTGCTCTGTGTTAAATCCCAGTGTGTATGACATTTATGTTGCTAAAATAATTTGAGAGCTCTGGTCTCTGAAGTAGATTGCTAAAATAAAATGTACTATGGCTAACAAAAACCAAATATTACAGATTTTAGGGATAGTATTGTTGGCTTTAGTAAGAAGCATGAGAGATACTAGATTTGTTATTAACTGTTTTTTTTTTTTTTTTTTTTTAACCTGGAGCAGCCTACTTTTATTCTCTCTCAGTCTGAAGTTTCTGAGTAGATGTGTACCTCATCATGTTGTTTGTTTTCAAAGAGGGATATTAAAAAATTTCATTATATAGCCCATGAAAAATGTGTATTTTCTTAATAGTAAATATGGATAATTATCAATTTATGAAGAAGTATTTATATTTTTAACATATTTAAAATTTGGGTTACTCACAAAAGAAAATATTATTAAAGAAAGTTGGGCAAATGTCTTTAAACTTTTCACTGTCTGAAGTATGTAAGATTCATGGTTTTTGTTCTCCCACAGTGATGTAGTTACAGTTAATATTTTGTTGTATATATCATCCAGTATGTAGGAATGTGGTGTTTTCTTTTTTGTTTCTTAAATCTTTCTACATTTTAAGTCAATTATTAAAAGACTATTAGACTAGTCTCTTTTAAAATTCTTCCACAATACTGAAAAACCTGAAGATGAGCTTTGCGTTTTTGTCAAGCTGCTTTATCTCTGATGTTAAACAACTTTAGGGATAGTGTTTATTTTCTGGTAAATAATGTTCATTCACCCAGAACTATTTATTAGGTACTTACTATGCATTTTTCTAAGTCTGTAGATAACAGAAAAGTCTGTGCTCTTCTAGTGCTTACATTTCAGTGAGAAGACAGTAAAAAAAATAAAAAAAATAAAATAGTTTGAAAGTTAGTGAAAAGTACATTGAGAAAATAGGAACAGGATATTATTAAAATTTTAAGTAGGGTGGTTATGAAAAGCATCATTAAAAAGGTGAAAAGAGGCAAATGGAGTGAAGTCTGCATATTTGGCAAAAGAATATTTGAAGCATAAATCTCCAAATGGAGTGAAGTCTGCATATTTGGCAAAAGAATGTTTGAAGCATAAACCTCAGCAGAGGCAACAGTCCTTGGGCAGAAATACACCTAGTATGCTCCAGAAAGAACATGGAGAGCCATTTGGAAGTGTAGTAAGAAAATAATTTTAAAAAGAACCGTGGGAAATTAGCCGGGCGTGGTGGCGGGCACCTGTAGTCCCAGCTACTTGGGAGGCTGAGGCAGGTGAATGGTGTGAACCTGGGAGGTGGAGCTTGCAGTGAGCCGAGATCGTGCCACTGCACTCCAGTCTGGGCAACAGAGTGAGACTCCATTTCAAAAAAAACAAAAAACAAAACAAACAAACAAACAAAAAAACCTGTGGGATAGTGAGCCATGTGGAAACATCTATCTTTTAAAAAAATGTTTTTAATTTGAAGTGAAATTGGAAGCTATTGTGTAGTATTGAGCATAGCAATGACATGATCTGACTTGATATTTACTAGGATAGTTGTGACTTCCTTGTTAAAAAAGGAAAGTGCAGGAGTAAGGGAAGAAGTAGGGACAGAGTAGTAGACACATGCAGTGAACTCGACGAGAAGGTGTTTGTAGCAGTGGAGGTGGTGAGAAGTAAAATCTGGATTGATTTTGAAGGTGAAGCCAGTTAGATTTGGTGGACTCAGTGAAGTACAACAGAAAATGAAAAGAGATGACTCCAAGAGTTTTGTCCCAAACAACTGGAAAAATAGTGCTGCCACTTAGGAGGTGGGAAGATACAGGGAGAAGCAGTTTTGGAGGGAAGACCGAGAGCTCATTTCTAGACATACTGATTTTGAGATGTCCCTCAGACTAACTCAGATGGAGTTAAATAAACTTTTGGAAACTATAGACTGGTGATACAAAATTGCAAGTTGCCAGCATAGTGATGATACTTAAAGCTATGGATAGGATTGGATAGGATCACCAAAGGAGTGAACATGAATAGGATTGGATAGGATCACCAAAGGAGTGAATATTTTAGAAAAGAGAAAAACTTCAAAGACTCCCTTCTGGTGCCCTCCAACTTTGAGAATTAAAGAAAATAAAAAGGAACCAACACAAGAGAATGAGGACAAGTGGCCAGAAGAACGGAGTGTCCTGGAAACTAATTGGAGAATCAAATATTTAAGGATGTTGCTAGGTGAAGTAAAGTGCTGCTAAGTCAAGTAAGATGAAGCCTGCGAAGCAACCATTGGAATTAGGATGAGAAAATCATTATGGTAGAGTGATGGAAGGCAGAAGTATAACTGGAGTAGATTTAAGAGAAAGAGGGAGGAGATGAAATGGAGACAGTGAGTATGAATAACTCAAGGAAATTACTGGTTAATTTCTAATTGTAATACACAAATACTAAGTACAAAATGTTAATAAAAATTATTGTCACTAGTATTTTAACATACTGCAATATTCATCTTCAAATTCATATTATAACCTATGAAGCAATCATGTTGGGGAGCTTTACTCCTTTTTCAAGAGTGCTTCTAAGGACGAAAATGATTTCAAAAAAGTTATTATTTTTTAATTCCTGGAACAAAAGGATTTTTGAAACAGAAAGGACCTGAGAGCTCATCTCTACAAACTCATTCAGTCAAGTTTTTCTCTCTAGTTTCTGATTCTTATTTACATGGCATCATAATTATTGGTGGAGAAGTCAGGAACTCAGGTAGTTTTTCAAAATAAATGTCTTAATGCATAGCAGTGAATACAAGGGGTTTTGAGTGACTCATCTTCCAGTTACATTCTTGTCTTCACCAATGCTCATAGAATGTGGCCATTAACACGTTACAGTCCACACAAAATTTTCCAGCTGACACACAAATGACCAAAGTTACATTATGAATATCTAGAAATGTGGTGACTGACATCTTCCTCAGCACTGCTCAATTTTCCAAGAACCCTGTTCTCAATTTTCCAAGAACCCTGAAGGGATCATTAAAAGAAGGAACTGTAAATATCCACAGATAGTTTGGTATTATATAAATATAAACTGTATCAGAAAGTGGGCAAGAAACTATAAAACATCATAATTTATTCAGCATACCTATGCATAAACAAAATAATTATTTTCATATGATTTTCTGGTTTCAGTATGTATAACACTAATATCTTTTGTTTGCCAAACGTAATGATATGATACCACTTTAGATCAAGAAACATGCTAATAAAATTATATTTATATAATAAGTATATGCTTCCTGTTGTCTCCCTTCTCACCTTCCTCACCCATTCTAGTTCAGAAAAGAATATAATACTTATTCTTTGATTTTATTATTACATATTGATGTTCTGAATTATAATATGCATTTTAATAACTACATTGGGATTTGGTAAAAATAGCATTTTAATATCTTTTGTAGTTCTTCAAACATCTGTCAGATGCCTTGTTATACACAGATTTTATGTCAGATCCATTTATAACATTGCTTTTGATTGACATGAAAGATTTGTAACTGATTTGAGATCGTTTAATCACTATATTCATGCATTTTAAAAGTCTTGGATTAAATGAATAGTTTTACATGTAGTTTTAATATTCCTCACAAGTTTTTTTGGGTATTAACTAAGGACTTCTGTTTGCATGTAATTTAAACATTTGATTAATATGCTTTGCAGTTTTACTTTGTGTTTTATCTCGGATCTGAGATCTTGGAGGCAAATTTTAGCTAATGCCTCTTTGCAGAGATTCTACAAAGCCATAAGAAGAGAAATGAAAATTCTCAAAATTATTACAGGAAGCTTTGAAAAGTGCAATCTATCCAAAAAGTTGGATAGGTAGTATTAGGATACAACTTTTTGATACTTTGTTAGGGTTAAATATAAGTAGAAGACATCCACTATGTCCATAATGGTGCAACTTGTACCAGGCTTGCTCCTCTGCCTGTCAGTAACAATAAGACTAGGCAAAATGTCTGTCAACTATTTTTTAAATATCACTGAGATATGGGAATAACAATATGAGATGATGTTTTCAAAGACTCTGGTTAGGGCATACTCTCAAATACAATATAGGAAGATGAGGCCCAAGCAAAGCATGGTGCCCTCATTGAGCTAAGGAGGCAGATATTATAGTTTGGGGCTGTTGAAGTGGCTAATGGTTTAAGGCAGGTACTGGAAAGGAAGAAGCTGTACAGAGGGAAGCATCAGAAGTCTGTGTGGGATATACTACATACTCTTGGCCAAAGACTAGGGTCCATTTATACAGGGTAAGACTCCATGTGTTCTAACCAAGAGTGGCTGCTAGTTGCCTGAAAATGAAACGGAAATGCCAGGGATGGTTGGAATTGCAAACCAGTCAGAGCAAAGAGACCATTCAGAGCTCCCCAGGCATTCAGTTGACATCCCAGAAATGCCATGACTTTGGTGTAAGGAAAACACACTAAATATGGATCGCATCATATGACTAAGGATAAACCCAAGATAGCTTCAAAGAATAAAACCAAACCTCTCCTGATCTAAGAGAGCCACCAGTCATTTAACGGCCACCAAGAACAATCTCAACAGACTTTAAAAAAAAGATCAACATAATTCACATAATGGATTATAGATCCAGCAATGTCCAGTATAATAAAAAAATGCCTTGACCTGCTTAGAAAATTCAAAGGCACACTCAACTAAAAAAAGACATAAACAGACACTTTACAAAAGAATGTGCTTGAATAACCAATCAACACTTAAAATCTACTAAATATAATTAGTCATCAGGGAATGCAAAATAAAATTACAATGAAATTCCATTTTAAACCAGATAGAATGTCTAAAATTAAAATGACTGAAAATTCAAATGTTGGCAAGGATTTGAAGCAAAGTGGATCACTCATACATTGCTAGATATGTTGCTGGTAGGAATTAAAATGGTAAAACGATACAGAGAACAGCTGGGGTCATTTCTTAAGAAGTTAATTATACATCTGCTCTATAATGCAGCAGGTCTACTTGTAGCTAAAATCTCTTGGATGCAGCTGGAAACCATCATTCTTAGCAAACTATCACAAGAACAGAAAACCAAACACCGCATGTTCTCACTCATAGGTGGGAACTGAACAATGAGATCACTTGGACTCAGGAAGGGGAACATCACACACCGGGGCCTATCATGGGGAGGGGGGAGGGGGGAGGGATTGCACTGGGAGTTATACCTGATGTAAATGACGAGTTGATGGGTGCAGCACACCAACAAGGCACAAGTATACATATGTAACAAACCTGCACGTTATGCACATGTACCCTACAACTTAAAGTATAATAATAATAAATAAATTAACAAAAAAAAATCTATATGTAACCAAAACATTTATCAACTGAGAATGACTGAATAAATTTGGTATATTGAAACAATGGAATACTACTCAACAATAAAGAATGCATATAAAAACATGAATGAATCTCAAGAACAATGTGAGGGATGTTTGCTTCCATCCATGAGGGAGCAAGAAGCTCCAGAATTACCTTCTCGCTGCAAGCTAGACACAGTTGTTTTCCATTATTGTAGCAAAGAACTATGATCTCTGAGAGACAGATTTGAAAGAGGTAATCTCTCCAAATTGACTCGGCTTTCTGCCTGGAGGAAATTTTCATTTGGTGGTAGAGGGATGAATTTGGCATTTTGCTGAGTTGAGAAGATGAGGGTCAGAATTTGTAGAGAACAAAATTTGGCTAAAATTTATAGGTAAAATACTGGATAGAAGGTAATCACAGATAGTCTAGAAGTTTTTAGAGGTATCCCCTTAAATTTTTGACTGAATATATGCATGCCTAAGCAAAAACCCCATAGGATGGGGAAAACAAATAAACAAAAAAACAACTTCCAAAGGAAGAATGATTTCTGAGGGGAGGAGGAGTATAAACTAATCAGTTTCACTGAGTGGACAAGGGTAGATTAAATTCGATAGATGAAAAGATCAGTGAATAAAACTGCCAACCTAGAATTCTAAACCCAGATCAATATTTTTCAAAAATATAAGTAAAATATAAACATGTTTTCAGACCAAAAAAACTCACAAAAATTGTAAAATCAAGAGAATTCACTGGCAGCAGATGAATGCTACAGGAAATGTTGAAAAAAAAAAAAAAGTTCTTCAAGCAGAAGGAAAATAATGCCAGAGAGAAAGTTAATCTATATAAAAGCATGAAAAGAATAGAAATGGTAGGTAATATATGGATAAATAAGAGACTTTGGCATTATTATAAACATAGCCTTAAAAGATAATTGACAGTTAACAGCATAAATAATAATGCATTATAGGGCTTCTGTATATATTCTTGGGTTTTACATATTCATCTTTATTAACTTTGTCTTAAATGTGCACACAAGGTATTCTGGACCAGAGACATAGTTCTTATT
Source organism: Theropithecus gelada (assembly GCF_003255815.1). Taxonomy (NCBI): domain Eukaryota; kingdom Metazoa; phylum Chordata; class Mammalia; order Primates; family Cercopithecidae; genus Theropithecus; species Theropithecus gelada. Next base: position 91,743,604 of record NC_037685.1, read on the forward strand.
AATTACTCAACAATAAATAATAAGGGTGTTCCCCCTCTCCACCTCTACCTTGTCCCCAGGCTTTAACCCTGGACAAACGTAATGAAAGCCAGGTCCAATGTTTTACAAGAGTAGTTCTATCAGTGAGGGAAAAAGAAAAATAATATTTTTCTTCTAATAAAAGGCAGAAAAAGGTGACCACTATAATTAATGCACTGCTAAGAGGTAGAATGTTGGAATGGACAAATCTATGCAGTAGCCCTATGTGAAACTGTGCACTTGAGATCTATGTATTTTGGCATGTGCACATTTTATTTCAACAAAAAAGTAGCTAGATAGCAGAAAGTGTTATCTATTCCAAGAAAGGAAATAATAGTGATTTTCCATCTAATGGTTCAAGAGGATAATTTGTTGAATTACATAAGGAACTTTTCTTTTACTTGGGAATGAAGGACATTATATATTCTACAATTCTATTAATTCTAACTTCTTGATTGGCATTGGCGTTTAAAATATTTGCAAGGATTATAGTAAATCTAACTATCTGGAAAATCATTGATTTTGAACTTTAGCTTGATGGAAATGGATATTGAAATATCAAGTGCACTCACAACAACAAAAGTCAACTTTTTTCACTTTAATGAATAGTTTTCTGTTATGATATTATGGATCAGTGAGAAGAACAGAGTTTAGAACTGAAGTTTTGGGTTTAACCTTTGACTTCATTATTTACTAAGAGTAAATCACCAGGTGAGCCACTGACTACTCTATACCTTGTTTTTGTTTTTTGTTTTTTGTTTTTATAGAGTTTTACTCTTACTGCCTAGGCTGGAGTGCGATGGTGCAATCTCAGCTCACTGCAACCTCTGCCTCCCAGGTTTAAGCAGTTCTGCCTCAGCCTCCGAGTAGCTGGGATTACAGGCATGCGCCACCACACCCAGCTAATTTTGTATTTTTAGTAGAGATGGGGTTTCATCATGTTGAAACAGGCTGGTCTCAAATTCATGACCTCAAGTTATCTGCCTGTCTCAGCCTCCCAAAGTGCTGGGATTACAGTTGTGAGCCACGGCGCTCACCTTGTTTTTCTTATCAGTAAAATTGGAGTAGTAATACTAATATCATAAAATCGTTGTATAGAAAATGTGAATATACAAATACATTGATATTAAGTAGAATCAAAAAATGACTAATGCAAAAACCCTATTAGACCCCACTAATAGGGGTCTGTTATTAGAAATATCATCTATGTGGATATTTGCTGAATCTGATTTTATGTTGAAGCTTAGGCTTCATCACATCTTCTTTACTGTTAGAACAATTAACCAATTAACCGATTTCTTTATTCTCAGCCTTGTTCTTCCATGTTCTATCCTCCATTAAACTTTCAGATAGATGTCTTTAAAACATACAATAAAAATATAAAGTTGTAACTATGTCATATCAATAGTAAATGTTTTCTGCCCAATTTATTCTCACTACCCAATCGCTAAAATCCAAATTGTCTATTTCATGCAGTACACAGGAGCTCAGTTCTGCCTGCTGACATTTTCAGCCCCACTTTCACCATTCTCTACTTGACACTTTGTCACTTGACAAATCCTAATGACCTTCTAATGTTCAGCAAAAGGTCATTATTTTATTGAAGACTTACTTAACCCAGTCTTGACCTAGGCAAAAAGTTAAATTCATCTATGCTCATTGTAATGCCGCACACATAGCTCAACTTATCACCTAGTATTTTATATCAAAAACATGTTATTATCTGCTTCCTTGCTGAACTCTAGGTATTGAGAGAGAAAGGCCATTGTTATATTTTTTGTTTCAGCAGCACCTATATAATATCATACATATAGTATGTTCTCAGTCATTTAATGAATGAGTGAATAAATGGACACATGACTATAGTGTGCACATCAGATTGTCATTTCATGTAGGTGGTTTGTTTCTGGTTAGAGAACTAACCATTTCTGTTGATAACATAGTTTTTTTAATCCTAGAAATATTGAAAAAAAATGATCAGATTCCTAACTAGAGAAAATCTTTGAAAATTCTCTATTTCAAAAGAAGGATATATTTGCTCAGAATAGGTGAAAATTATTATTATTATTATTATTATTTTTTAGGGGACAAGTATCTTAGTTTATTTTATTTATTTTTTTAATTTTTTATTATTATACTTTAAGTTGTAGGGTACATGTGCATAACGTGCAGGTTTGTGACATATGTATACTTGTGCCATGTTGGTGTACTGCACCCATCAACTCGTCTGTATTCTTTCCTTTCTAGAAGATTGTTTGTTCAAAATTATTCAGTTAGTCTTTATCTGAATGCCAGTTAAGTAAGTAAATGTCAACATACCATGCTCACCTCAGCAAGGGTAACTGTTATTTCAGAAAGTATAACAGAATCCAGTTACCTAGGAAGAAAGTCCCTGTTGCTGGAAAATACCAAAGCAGATGTTCATGTTCTTTCATGGACTTTAATATGCAAAACTGATTATTTCTTTAAGTACTTGTCTTAAAGGATCTTTATCTACCTTAAGCTCATTATGCTACAATTGCAATGAAAAACTAGTGTGGATGGTTCCAAAGTCATTCCTGCATTTGAGAAAGTATTTAATGAGTCTAAAATATTTTCATTTCTGGACTCCCTTTAAAGTTTCTAGTAGCTCGACTCCTCAGTCTCATTGCTCTTTACTTTACAAATCTCATGCATCTTAAAGTCTAAGGAGGGACACATGCTGTAGGCTTAAATTGAGAAGGTCTAATTCAGGTATGGCTAGTACGTATACGGAGAGCACAAGCTACCCCAACTTTGCCCTTGTCAGACATTCCCTGGTTAATCTCAGTTCTCTTTCCTGTTTAGCATGGACTCATATTCATAATTTATTATAATAGATCTCCAAGCAGCTACCAGTGATTATTCTCCAGCAGAAAATAAGGGGAAACACTTCTGTCATCCAAAAAAATCATGAAGAAGCTAATTATTTCTTTCCTATAGTACTGAATTATGTTCACAGTTTTCAGTAACCAGTGTCACGCTATGGCACCACAGGCTGCACTAAGAGAACTGACTGAGAGCCCAGTCTACCAGGGTTTAAATCTAGCCTTGTGATTTCCAAGCTTTGTGACCTTGCAGAGATCACATATCTTCACCTGCAACATTGGAAATACACCTATCGTACAGGATTGCTGAGGGAGTTTAATGAGTTAATACTTGTAACTATTAAAAAGTATTTCTCAAAATAAGTTTTGAATAAGTGTTGCAAAAGATGATTAGCAGTTCTAACTTCTAAGACCTCTTTAAGAGTCATGACTTCTTGAAGATAGCTATTTTTGGACTGAAAATAACATCCGGAAGATAAGATGATAGATTTTGTTCACCTGTAGTATAGAGCCCATGTAAATATATGTCTTATGAATATACTTAATTTTTGTTAGCAAATTTCATTCCAGAAACACGTCATTGAGTGGTAGGAATCCAGATATTCCAGCAAAATTGAGTATAGGAATGACTAGACTAATAGTTAAAAATGACACTTGAGAGCTAAACATTTTTATAAAAGAGCTACATCCAGTGGAAAGATGGACACAGAATTACAAATGTATCCTTTAAAATTCAAAATGAAAATGAAGGAGATATGGAAAGAACAAATTTATTTGTGGACATGCTCTATATTGGCAGTCTTCAAAGAGTCTAAGACAACATTTAATGAAGGTATGGTGGGAACCCTCTTCAGTAATAGAAATTTTGAGGTTTTGGACCATGGATCTGATGAGAATTTGAATTTTTTTTTTTCAGTGTCAGTTTAGGGTCCTGATTCTTATTTCATGATAATACACTCTTAAAGATTATGCCTATTCAGAACATGTAGTCTTAACCCTATTCTAGCTTTATTGATTTCTACTATTGTCTTTTGGGCATTTGCTATAATAAAGAAACACTTCAGAAAGTACATTCTATGATTGATTCTAAGACATGGGCCAAATGGCCTTGACCAAGGATTATTTTTGAATTCCTAACATACATTTGTCATTATTTTCACTAATGGTAGCATTAGCCTTTGTAAATGGGTTATTTTAATAGATTTAATATAGTCTTTTAATGTTAGTACTTTAAAGTCCTTAAATCTTTTGGCTCTGCTTCCACCTGTGAGTGAAGGTCTTTTGGAAGAGAATTAACTCCTTAGCTCACTAAGAGCTTTAGAATGTTATGAAATTTGCCTTAATGTAAGAACCTAGATCTCTGTTACTCCAGATCTTTTGAGAAGCAGATAGCGAGACAGGACTAGACATGCACAAGATATCCTAGGGGCAATGCTTGTGAGGGAAAATGGGGAGCAAACTCGAGAAGCTGGGAGAACCATTAGATTATGATGTAGATTTGACCCTCACGAAGGAGCGAAGTAAAGAAGGAAGGTTGGGTACAGGACTCCCTGATGGGGAGTCTACAAGCCAAAACTTCTATTGGAGGAGTCCCCCACTTTAGTATCCTTGCCTTGCTACATCACCGGTTGGGAGCATTGCTAGGAAATGGGACCCCAGTGCAAAAGTGGTGATGGATTTCAGAGCACAGCAGCTGAGGCTGTGGGTTAATTATACTCCTCATCATGGAATATCTGAAAGGCTGGTTTTCATGGCCACCACCATCCCCGAAAGTCAAAAATCTATTGCCAGGGAGGATTAGATTTATTATTTATGTCTATTTTCACCTCATTATTATGTAATAGAAATAGGTAATATTGATTAATCACTGTAGCATATACCTTTATATATTTAATCCTTATTTAACCCTTATTCACTTTTAAGTGAACTTTTAATATGCCTATACTAATGATAAGAATATAGAGACAGGGTTATTAAATAATGTGGCCAGAACACATAGTTAATAATGAGAAGGGGATTAAAATCTAAATATTATTGGATCCTAAATGAACAACTTTTGCTATAAAGTCATCCTGCCCAGATAACATTTGAAGGAGTGCTGAGATGTAGGAAAGTCAAATGACAGGTCAGAAATCACAGACACAGGGATTCCCAGAAGAGAAGGCTGAATAGGAACAGCTCCGGTCTGCAGCTCCCAGAGAGACCAATGCAGAAGACGTATGATTTCTGCATTTCCAATTGAGATACATGGCTCATCTCACTGGGACTGGTTAGACAGTGGGTGCAGCCCATGGAGGGCGAGCAGAAGAAGGGTGAGGTGTTGCCTCATCTGGGAAGCACATAAGGAGTGGGAGAACTCCCTCCCCTAGCCAATGGAAGCAATAAGGGACTTGCTGTGAGGGACAGAGCATTTCGGCCCAGATACTGTGCTTTTCCCACTGTCTTCTCAACACGCAGACCAGGATTACCTTGGGTGCCTATGCCACCAGGGCCCTGAGTTTCAAGCACAAAGCTGGGTGGCCATTTGGGCAGACACCCAGCTAACTGCAGGATTTTTTTTCATACCCCAGTGGCGCCTGGAACACCACTGAGACAGAACCATTCAATCCCTTGGAAAGGACGTTGAATCCAGGGAGCCCACTGGTCTAGCTCAGCAGATCCCACCCCTATGGAGCCCAACAAGCTAAGATTCACTGGCTTAAAATTCTCACTGCCAGCACAGCAGTCTGATGTCAACCTGGGATGCTCCAGCTTGGTAGGGTGAGGGGCATCTGCCATTACTGAGGTTTGAGTAGGCAATTTTCCCCTCACAGTGTAAACAAAGCTGCTGAGAAGTTCAGACTGGGCAGAGCCCACCATAGAGCCACAAAACCACTGTAGCCAGACTGCCTCTCTAGATTTCTCCTCTCTGGGCAGGGTATTTCTGAAAGAAAGGCAGCAGCTCCAGTGAGGGGCTTATAGATAAAACTCCCATACCCCTGGGACAAAGCATCTGGCAGAAGGTGAAGCTATGGGCGCAGCTGAAGCCGACTTAAATGTTCATGCCTGCCAGCTCTGAAGAGAGCAGTGGATCTCCCAGTACAGCATTCAAGCTCTGATAAGGGACAGACTGCCTCCTCAAGTAGATCCCTGACCCCCATGCCTCCTTACTGGGAGACACCTCCCAGCAGGGGTCAACAGATACCTCGTACAGGAGAGCTCCTGGTGGCATCAGGTGGGTGACCCTCTGGGACAAAGTTTCAACCGGAAGAAGCAGGCAACAATATTTACTGCTCTTCAGCCTCCGCTGGTGATACCCAGGCAAACAGGGTCTGGAGTGGACCTCCAGCAAATTCCAGCAGACCTGCAGAAGGGGGGCCTGACTGTTAGAAGGAAAACTAACAAACAGAAGGCAATAATGTCAACATCAACAGAAAGGATGCATACACAAACACCCTATCTGAAGGTCACCAACATCAAAGATAAAGGTAGATAAATCCACAAAGATGAAAAAACAGCAAAACTGCTGGGGGGGGGGGGGGAAACAACCAAAAAAACAGAATGCCTCTTTGCCTGCAAAGGATGACAACTCCTTGCCAGCATGAGAAGAAAACTGGATGGAGAATGAGTTTGACGAACTGACAGAAGTAGGCTTCAGAAGTAGGCTTCATAATAACAAACTCCTCCAAACTAAAGGAGCATGTTCTAATCCAATGCCAGGAAGTTAAGAACCGTGATAAAAGGTTACAGGAACTGCTAACTAGAATAACCAGTTTAGAGAAGAACATAAATGACCTGATGGAGCTGAAAAACACAGCACGAGAACTTCGTGAAGCATACACAAGTATCCATACCTGAAATGATGAAGCAAAAGAAAGGATGTCAGAGGTTGAATGTCAACTTAATGAAATAAAGCTTGAAGATAAGATTAGAGTAAAAAGAATGAAAAAGAATGCACAAAGCCTCCAAGAAATAAGGGACTATGTAAAGAGACCAAAGCTACGTTTGATTGGTGTACCTGAAAGTGACGGGGAGGATGGAACCAAGTTTGAAAATACACTTCAGGATATTATACAGGAGAACTTCCCCAACCTAGCAAGACAGGCCAAAATTCACATTCGGGAAATACAGAGAAGAATGTCACAAAAATATTCCTCGAGAAGAACAACCCCAAGACACATAATCATCAGATTCACCGAGGTTGAAATGAAAGAAAAATGTTAAAGGCAGCCAGAGAGAAAGGCTGGGTTATCCACAAATGGAAGCCCATCAGACTAACAGCAGATCTCTCTGTAGAAACCCTACAAGCCAGAAAAGAGTGGGGGCCAATATTCAACATTCTTAAAGAAAAGAGTTTCATATCTAGCCAAACTAAGCTTCATAAGTGAAGGATAAATAAAATCCTCTACAGACAAGCAAATGCTGACAGATGTTGTCACCACCAGGCCTGCCTTACAAGAGCTCCTGAAGGAAGCACTAGATATGGAAAGAAAAAACCGGTACCAGCCACTACAAAAATATACCAAATTGTAAAGAACATTGACACTATGAAGAAACTGCATCAATTAATGGGCAAAATAACCAGCTGGCATCATAATGACAGGATCAAATTCACACATAACAATATTAACCTTAAATGTAAACAGGCTAAATGCCCCAATTAAAAGACACAGACTGGCAAATTGGATAAAGAGTCAAGACCTGTCAGTGTTCTGTATTCAGGAGACACATCTCATGTGCAAAGACACACATAGGCTCAAAATGAAGGGATGGAGGAAGATCTACCAAGGAAATGGAAAGCAAAAAAAAGTAGGGGTTGCAATCTTAGCCTCTGGTAAAACAGACTTTAAACCAAGAAAGATCAAAAAAAGCAAAGAAGAGCATTACATAATGGTAAAGGGATCAATGCAACAAGAAGAGCTAATTCCTAAATATGTATGCACCCTACATAGGAGCACCCAGAATCATAAAGCAAGTTCTTAGAGACCTACAAAGAGGCTTAGACTCCCACACAGTAATAGTGGGAGACTTCAACACCCCACTGTCAATATTAGATCAATGAGACAGAAAATTAACAAAGATATTCAGGACTTGAACTCAGCTCTGGACCAAGTGGACCTAATAGACATCTACAGAACTCTCCACCCCAAATCAACAGAATATACATTATTTTCTGCACCACATTGCACTTATTCTAAAATTGACCACATAATTGAAAGTAAAACAATCCTCAGCAAATGTGAAAGAAGAGAAATCATAATAGTCTCTCAGACCACAGTGCAATCAAATTAGAACTCAGGATTAAAAAACTCACTCAAAGTCGCACAACTCCATGGAAACTGAACAACCTGCTCCTGAATGACTACTCACTAAATAATGACATTAAGGCAGAAATAAATAAATTCTTTGAAACCAATGAGAACAAAGACAAAATATACCAGAATCTGTGGGACAAAGCTAAAGCAGTGTTTAGAGGGAAATTTATAGCGTTAAATGCCCACAGGAGAAAGCAGGAAAGATCTAAAATCAACACCCTAACATTACAATTAAAAGAACTAGAGAAGGAAGAGTAAACAAATTCAAGAGCTAGCAGAAGGCAAGAAATAACTAAGATCAGAGCAGAACTGAAGGATATAGAGACACAGAAACACTTCCAAAAATCAATGAATAAAGAAGAAAAGAGAGAAGAATCAAATAGATACCATAAAAAATGATAAAGGGGTATCACAACTTATTCCCAGTGTTTCGCTTTCATGTCCTCCTCAGTGGAGAGATGTGGAAACCCATTATTTGGATTCACCAGCTGTCTGCTGAAATTGCCTGAAGAGTGATTTCTTTGTAATGCCCGTGAAGACAAACACTAAGGAAAATCCTCAAGCAGGTATCTAAGCTTTGTACCAACTACTTTTGGCTCTGGCTACTTAGTGAGTTCATCTCTACCCTCCGCCTCCCATTCCTGGCATAGTGAAAACAAAAAGAGTGTGGAATAACAGTGGAGGTCTGTACCCCAAATTAGCCAACTAAACCAAAAAAAATTTTTTTAAAAACAATTATAAAATAGATGTAAACAGGGTTTTTAAAATTTAACTTCAGAAAACAGTAATATGTAAAGTTTCTAATACACACAGCTTCTGCTTTACCATATGACAGACCCATGACACATTAAGGAGCAAGGAATATGCATATGCCTGTATCAATTAATCACCTCTAGTAAGAGTGGTGTTTTTATTTTACAAGAAACTTAGTAACAGTGGAAGAAGGACAAACACTAAGGTAGATCCTCAAGGAGGCAAAATATCCAGAAATCTGTCTCAAATTTTCTTGGAAACATTCATTACCATACAAATTCTTCCATCAGGAAGAATTTCCATCCACAGAAATACAAACTACCATCAGAGAATACTGTAAACACCTCTATGCAAGTAAACTAGAAAATCTAGAAGAAATTGATAAATTCCTGGACACGTACCCCTCCCAAGATTAAACCAGGAAGAAGTTGAATCCCTGAACAGACCAATAACAAATTCTGATGTTGAGGCAGTAATTAAAAGCCCAGGACCAGATGGATTCACAGCCTAATTCTACCAGAGGTACGAAGAGGAACTGGTACCATTCTTTCTGAAACTATTCCAAACAATAGAAAAAGAGGGACTCCTCACTAACTCATTTTATGAGGCCAGCATCATCCTGATACCTAAACCTGGCAGAGACACAACAAAAAAAGAAAATTTCAGGCCAATATCCATGATGAACATCAGTGTGAAATCCTCAATAAAATACTGGCAAACCGAATCCAGCAGCACATCAAAAAGCTTATCCACCATGATCAAGTTGGCCTCATCTCTGAGATGCAAGGCTGGTTCATCATGTGCAGATCAATAAATGTAACCCATAACATAAACAGAACCAATGACAAAAACCATATGATTATCTCAATAGATGCAGAAAAGGCCTTCAATAAAATTCAACACCCCTTTATTGAGAGTTATAAAAACTCTCAATAAACTAGATATTGATGGAACGTATCTCAAAATAATAACAGCTATTTGTGACAAACCCACAGCCAACATCATACTGAATGGACAAAAGCTGGAAGCATTCCCTTTGAAAACGGGCACAAGACAAGGATTCCCTCTCTCACCACTCCTATTCAACATAGTAAAGACAAGGATGCCCTCTCTCACCACTCCTATTCAACACAGTATTGGAAGTTCTGGCCAGGGCAATCAAACAAAAGAAATAAAATAAAGTGTAAGTGTATTCAAATAGGAAGAGAGGAAGTAAAATTGTCTGTTTGCATATGACATAATTGTGTATTTAGAAAACACCATTGTCTCAGCCCTAAGTCTCCTTAATCTGATAACGGTAGCAAAGTCTCATGATACAAAATCAATGTGCAAAAATCACAAGCATTCCTATACACCAATAATAGACAAACAGCCACATAATGCATAAACTCCCATTCACAATTACTACAAAGAATAAAATACCTAGGAATACAACTTACAAGGGATGTGAAGCACCTCTTCAAAGAGAACTACAAATCACTGCTCAAGGAAATAAGAGAGGAGACAAACAAATGGAAAATCTTTCCATTCTCATGAGTAGGAAGAATCAATATTGTGAAAATGGCCATACTGCCCAAAGTAATTTATAGATTCAATGCTATTCCAATCAAGCCACCATTGACTTTCTTCATAGAATTAGAAAGAAACTAAATTTCATGTGGAAACAAAAAAGAGCCCGTATAGCCAAGACAATCCTAAGCAAAACGAACAAAGCTGGAGGCAACACGCTACCTGAATTCAAACTATACTACAAGGCTACAGTAACCAAAACAGCTTGATACTGGTACCACAACAGATATATAGACCAACAGAACAGAACAGAGGCCTCAGAAATAACACCACACATCTATGACCATTTTGATAAACCTGATGAAAACAAGCAATGAGGAAAGGATTCCCTATTTAATAAATGGTGATGGGAAAACTGGCTAGCCATATGCATAAAGTTACAACTGGATCCCTTCCTTACACCTTATACAAAAATTAAGAGGGATTAAAGATTTAAATGTAAGACATAAAACCATAAAAACCCTAGAAGAAATCCTAGGCAATACCATTCAGGACATAGGCATGGGCAAAGACTTCATGACTAAAACACCAAAAGTAATGGCAACAGAAGCCAAAATTGACAAATGGGACCCAATTAAACTAAAGAGCTTCTGCACAGCAAAAGAAACTATCAGCAGAGCAAACAGGCAACCTAAAGAATGGGAGAAAATTTTTGCAATCTATCCATCTGACAAACGGCTAATATTCAGAATCTCTACAAAGAACTTAAACGAGTTACAAGAAATAAACAATTCCATCAAAAAGTGGACAAAGGATATGAACAGATACTTTTCCAAAGAAGACATGCAGCCAACAAACATATGAAAAAAAACTCATCATCACTGGTCGTTAGAGAAATGCAAATTAAAACCACAATAAGATACCATCTCACACCAGTTAGAATGACAATCATTAAAAAGTCAGGAAACAACAGATGGTGGTGGGGATGTGGAGAAATAGGAATGCTTTTACGCTGTTGATGGGAGTGTAAATTAGTTCAACCATTGTGGAAGGCAGCGTGGTGATTCCTCAAGGATCTAGAAGTAGAAATACCATTTGACTCAGCAGTACCATTACTGGGTATACACCTAAAGGATTATAAATAATTCTATAAAGACACATGCACATGTATGTTTATTGCAGCACTATTCACAATAGCAAAGACTTGGAACCAACTCAAATGCCCATCAAGGATAGACTAAAGAAAATGTGGCACATATACACCATGGAATACTATGCAGCCATAAAAACAATGAATTCATGTCCTTTGCAGCGACATGGAGGAAGCTGGAAACCATCGTTCTCAGCAAACTAACAGAATCAAAAAACAAAACACCACATGTTCTCACTCATAAGTGAGAACTGAACAATGAGAACATATGGGTAACATCACACACTGGGGCCTGTTGGGGGGTGGGGGCAAGGGAAGGGATAACATTAGGAGAAGCATCTAATGTAGGTGACAGGTTGATGGGTGCAACAAACCACCATGGTACGTTACGTGTATAGCTATGTATAAGCTATACACATAACGTGTATCCCAGAACTTAAGTATAATTTTAAAAAGAAATCACAAACGTGGTTGTCTATAAAAACAATGACAAAAACAGTATTTATGTGACTTTGTTCTATTCAGTTCTGCCCTCTTTGGATAATACTTCTGGCTCTTAACTCTCACTTTTCATTAAAACCTTTCTAAGAATTGCATTTCTGAGAATTTTCCTCTCTGCTCTTATCAAGAATATGATCTCTGCTAATGTGAAAATAGATGCTAATGTGCACACCTCACTTCCTGACAAAAAGGTTTTATGTCTGAAAGGCTTTTGTACATGGAAAGATATATTCATAATTATTTGTTATTTGTTTAATGCTCAGTAAATTAACCACACAAATGTAATAAAACATTTAAAACTATGTTTAGCTTTTAAAAATGGATTACATATTTTCAATTTCATTAGAAATTAAGCTAATGAAATTATTACGACCGATTCACATACCTTAAGCAGAAGGCAAAGGACACACACAGTTATCACTTAACTAGTTACTTCATTTATAGTCAAGCCATTTCTGGGATTTAATCACTTCTGCATAAGTTCTCTGAGTATGTTTCAAGTGTCATAGCTTCAGTTATTTTTATAGTTTTCAAAGATTTCAGATATACTTTGATATATTTTCAGAAGTATAGTTGTCATACTTGACCCAGAAGAATAAAGGGCATGCCAAACAGTTTTAAGGGCCTGATTTATTAGCCAGTGGGTTGTTGGTTGGAATGTGGATTTTCCTTGCTGCTTCCAAGGTGATTCAAAATTGATCCATTAAATATCTATACAATGGGATTCTACTCAGCCTTTAAAAAGAAGGAAATTTTGTAATTTGTGACAACATGGATGATCTTAGAAGACATTATGGTAAGTAAAATAAGCCAAGCACTGAAAAACCAATACTGCATGCTCTCACTAATATGTGGAATCCAAAGAAGTGGGGAAATGTTGGTCAAAGGGTACAGAGTTTCAGTTAGGTAGGAGGAATAAGTCTTTTGAGATTAATTGCAATTGCATAGCATGATGACTATAGTTAATAATGATGTATTGCATATTTCAAAATTGCCAATAGAAAAATTTCAAATGTTCTTACTACAAAAAGTATTTAAGGTGATGGATATGTTAATCAAATAGATTATTCATTTAACATTGTGTATATAAATCATAACATCACTTCATACCCCATAAATATATATAATTTGTCAATTTACAATAAAATTAAAAAATAGAATTAAAAAAACTCAAAAACCTAAAATTGAGTTATTGATTTTCAAACTGATCTTTTTTTATTGTTAAATTTTCACTCTTAGGTCAATAAAGTATTTGCTTTTGTTTCAAATTTCATCACTTTGACATAGGTTTTAGTCCCGTTTCATCAAAATGATCTTCTGACTTTATTTTTAAAAACATGTATGTATCTTAATTGTTTTGTACAGTTTTTGTTATATTTCATAGAGATTAAGGATTAACTTGATTGACTTAGTCCTTGCTAATACATTAGTACATTTATTTTATTAATCACCTTGGAACACACAGTCGAAGCTCTACTTTGTCACTGAACTGATTGTGTTGAATGTTTCCTTTTTTTCATTTGTGATCAATGGAACTGATCAATTCTGTAAATTTCTACTCTTTCCAAGACTATTTGGCTTGTTTATCCTTACTGTTTTGTTCCTGATTCTGCAAAGTGGAGTGAGTCCAAGTCTATATTACAGTAATGTATAATTAATGGAAGAAATATATCAAACACACACACACACACACACGACCCTCCTCTATTTAAAAATAAATAATGAAATTTATTTTAACTTATTCATATGTCTTTTTTTCCCATAACCATTTATCTGGGCCATTTATATTAACGTTTTTTTGTGTGAACGTTGCTATGTGCTAATGCACTTTTACAGATTCATCTGGTCCCAGGATATATTTTGATGTATAAATGACCGTTACTCGGCCAGAAGAATCACTTTTAATTTGACTCCATTTCCCTTTTGGCCATGAGGCCCACTTATTTGCTAGCATCACTAGGATATTCTAAACTTGTCATGGAAGCAGTTATCCTCCTCTGAATTCTAGTTTCTTTTTGTGGAGAGTACTACTTGAGATCAAATCCACCAAATAAGAGTACACGTGAGAGTGAGAACAAAAGTAATGCTGCTGCTACCTATGATTGAACCACTTTTAGTGACAGTGCTTAAAAAAGTATCTCTATGGTATGGGTTTCTTTGATCTTTTCAATTTAACTTGTTACCATACCCTATTGTTTTCATAGCATGTCCACTTAAACTTTCTGCTATATTGATGCTTTTCCTCTTGGGGAAGGAAGTTGCATTTTATTATGGCCATCTGCCATACAATGAAGGAGGAGTAATGAAATTAGGAATTTCAGCAATAGTGTTTTACACGCACCTCATGAGTTAAATATCAAGGTTATTCAACTTTTGATAATGATTTCAGTGTCACTGGAATCTTAATGTATAGGAAGGAATAGCAACCCTTTAATCTCCAAGATCATGCCATATTAGTAGCAGATACTCCAGTGATAACTATCCCATACAATAAAGCTAGCAAAGTAGGGATATTAAATATACAGAGAATTCAAAATTTCCTACAATTTAGGGAGGAGACATTTTTTGCTTTGAAGTCTGATAAAGCATTAATGCTCACACATTTACCCCTCTTCTCTTTCTGATTAGTTTTGTTTCCTGGTGAAGAATGTGGGATGGAAATAGACGAGGGAGTATGGAGGGTGTGGAGAGACATCTGCATCTAGTGCCTATCCAAAGATGCTAAGGAGATGAAACAGAGGAGTCCTAATTGCAGATAATGGATTTCTAAGGGGCTAAATAAATAGAGAGGAGTTGGGGGGAAAAAAAGATTCAGTTGACAATTTCAGAAAGAATAAAAAAGCAGCAATATGGCTATATGGGCCTCAGAGCTGAATCACAGAGTTACAATGAATATGTAGCTGAAATGACTGGGAATGATGGCACTGCTTGCTTGTCAACAGTGTAGTATTTAAGGTCATTGTTATCTTTGTCCAAATAGCAGTGTTTGCACATGTGCTTGAAGTTTTAAATTGTATTTACCTTACTTTAGAGAGAAAAAGGGGAAAAATAAAATTGATAATAACAGTTATTCTAAGAAGGGGCTGGCCGGGCGCTGTGGCTCACACCTGTAATCCCAGCACTTTGGGGGGCCAAGGCTGGCAGATCATGAGGTCAGGAGATTGAGACTACCCTGGCTAATACGGTGAGACCCCGTCTCTACTAAAAACACAAAAAATTAGCCGGGCGTGGTGGCGGGCGCCTGTAGTCCCAGCTACTCGGGAGGTTGAGGCAGGAGAATGGCGTGAACCCGGTAGGTGGAGCTTGCAGTGAGCCGAGATCGCGCCACTGCACTCCAGCAGCAGTGAGACTCTGTCTCAAAAAAAAAAAAAAAAAAAAAAAGTGCCTCCTGTAAATGAAAGACGTTAGGAAGTCATCATCCATGTTGAGAGCAACGAATCTTTAGCTTCGCTAAAAGCTCACTGGAATTAAATTGAGAAAGAAGAGACTGATGTAAAATCATGAACGAAACAAAATGCTAGAAATATATTGTCAAATACTGTGGATAAAAAAAATGTTAAGGATTTCAGAAAATGTTTCAGCTACTTGGGATTGGAATCTTTCTTTTAGCATAGAAACTGATAGTTGGATTTTCATGCACCTTTTCAGAGATGCTTTATATATAATATTTCTGAAAACATTAAATCGCCCATACCTAAAAGGGGACTTACAGGCTAGTGCTTCCCCCAAAATAAATTTTGGCACATTTGCTGGCATGTAGAACATGCTCAGTTAATATTTGTTGAAAACAAATAAGTGAATGAAGTTGCAGCATAGTATCTCTTACTAAATGCTACAAGTTAAGAAATCAAGTTAACCAGCTGAATCAAGATCCTGGCTTCTTGCCATCTATCCCAGAGATACTGTGGTGTCTGACAGTGTTCATAGTTTTAGTTTGACCCATCAAGTTGTAGGGCCATGGCTCTCCTGTTAACCTTTATCTGTCAGAACATCTCCAGTTAAGGTTACATCCTTTTCTATGTTGACTTTCATCATGTGTTCAGTTTGCATTATAAAAAATATAAAGAGCAACATAAACAATCAGGCATTTCTCCCCTTTAGGCAAACATGCCTCTGAACAAGGCTGTAACCTTTTCTGTCATTTTAGTCATGAGTTGGAAAGCTATATTCCTTGAAAAGATAAATTCTCTGTTAGTTAACAGTTTGAAGTAAATAATTAGAGGTGATAGGAAGCAATTTTAGAAAGATGAGGTTTCCAGCAAGTCCTTCTTTTTGGAAGACTCTGAGGGGAAAATACCATTATCACCTTTCTTTTTCTTATTGTGTTGAAACATTTTACATAGTTGGATTAATCATGCTCAGAGACAAAATACACACCAGTGATTATTCGTCAGCACCAGTGTTGGAGACATGAGATTTTGTTAAATTTTTGGATTTTGACAATGAAAACAAAATTAATCTATGCGTGCTACAAAGTTATTCACGGAGGGGCACTGATTTAACGGAATTACATTTATGTTTGTATCCAGTGACAAGTTATGTTCACCTCCTCATTTCTATTTTTCATTTTTAAATAAATTTCTTTGAAAGGATTTTATATATAACAAGATATTAACAAGTCCATGTAGTATGCAACCTTCTAAACCCTGTGTTAGCTAGCTAAAGACAACTCCTTCCTGTTGAAATCAGGAGGAGAGAGAAATTACTTACTGCATTGGGAGAAACTTAGTCCTAATTGAACTGTTTAGTGATTAAAACTATCTCATAAGAAACATGACCCAATTTCTGAACATGTAATGGAAGTAGCTTCATTAACTTGTTTGTTCTGGTATAAATTATTTTTAATCTAGTTATATCATTGGCCTATCTACTTAATTTATAGAATTTTAAAACTGGACCATTTACTTTAAGCAACACATTTTACAGATGATACCATGGAAACAAACCTGGCTTAGGTAAAGTGACTTATTCGAAGATGCACAGCCATTTCATGGCCAACTTCAGCTTAGCGGACTCTCAGTTTGATCTGTTATACAACATTACACTACAGAGGGCAGGGTCACAACAAAGCATAGGAGAGTCAAAAAGAGAATAAGATTTTATGTTTTACATTTTAGATTCACTAGGAATGTCTCCTAAAGCCAAAACAGAATAGCCATAAAGCACATGGGCTTTGGAAATGGGTAGACCCTGACTCTACACTGTGAGAATTAGAATTTTAGTCTTTGAATGCTGTAATACATTTTGCAACCTGGTGAGATAATTTCTTCCTGAAATGCTTGCTGAGCTTTCTTGGAAGCTTTGGGAATTTACTCAACAAATCTATACTGAGCACCTACTATTTGCAAAGCGTTGCAACAATTATTGCAAATTGAGTATTTGAATTATGAGTAAGACACAATCTCTTTACAGTTACTATACTTTTTGTACTTTGTTTTTTACTTTTAAATCCACATTTGGTTAGTTGACTATAAAAACATTAGTAAAAGCAACACTGTGATTTGGGGCCAGCAGATGTATTTGAGATAAAGAAAGAAAAATTAGAATGTAGAAACTAGTAATGAAGATTTTAAATGACATAAAATCTGATTAAATAGATTAAAACCATCTTGAACGCTTTCATATTTGATCATACACAATTTGACATGTCTAAACTACAATATTATGTCTTATCTGCAATCCAGATTATGTTTATTGGGTGAATTCTAAGTAGGCGAGTAAAGGGAGTCTTTTGAAAATTAACTTATTTAATGCCTAGGGCAATTTTTTAAAATAAGAAGCTACATTATTGTGATTTAAAGTATAAGATTTCTGTAGAAATAGAATTTGCAATGAATGTTTTTGGGTGTAGGTTCAGCACACCATGCTATTACAAATGAAAATCACTTACTTATTTTAGAACTTCTTACCTCATTAAATTTAATAATGTGTCATTATTAAAGTCCCTTGTTATGCATTCAAATATTAAAAGGAAGAAAATAAAGCACACCTGGCTGTATATAATTGTCCTTGATTCTAATA
Source organism: Theropithecus gelada (assembly GCF_003255815.1). Lineage (NCBI taxonomy): Eukaryota > Metazoa > Chordata > Mammalia > Primates > Cercopithecidae > Theropithecus > Theropithecus gelada. Next base: position 91,761,696 of record NC_037685.1, read on the forward strand.
GCAAAATCATCAGAATTACTCTTTAGTTAAAGATGTTCACATTATAGTTATTGATCTTGCTATTAATAGTTGTATAGCACTTTAATGGTGGCCTACTTAAAAGTGTATGTGAATAATTTGCATATTTTTTACAATATGAAATAGGGGAAACAGTAGAACCTGACACTCACCTCATCCCGCCCTAAATCTTGGCATCATTACAGACCTTACAAAGCCCCTTTATTCAAAGACTATTGTATGACCTAGGGCTAATATATTTTTGTTTGGGTCAAAATAAATTTTTAAGGATATGCCGGGAGTAGTATAGTCATTATTCTCATATATTTTCACTTCTCTCCGGGAAAAAAGTTTCATTCTGATCTTCACTGTACTTACACGCCTTTTGAGGGTGGGTAATTCTCTTATCTCTGTCTTATCAGAGTTGAATGACATAAGGTAGAGTTGGGGAAAGAGTATGTCGAGTAATGGGTTAGAAGGTGAAACAGGTATCAGCCAGAGCTTCTCTATGCCACATAGCGGTGAGGGGTAGGGTGCATCTGGCATTATTTCTTGATTTGATCACAGGACTCAGACAGCAATATGTTCCCACAGCACCCAGTTTTAGTTGCTTTGAAAAGAACACTACTTTGTCAATATCATCTTATCCTTTAAAAATCTTGCCCTTTAACTTGAAGAGCACCTACCAAAGCATTTAATGTATAGTTCACATTAAAATTATCTTGACAGTTGGATATTAAGCAATGAATTCCATGAACTGAAAGATAACAACAACAGCAACAAAGCCCATAAGGACTTTCTGGTTATCTCTGCTATCTCAACTAACTTACTGTCATTTGATGGTTGGGTTAGGCAACCAGAGTTGAGTTCTGATCATACATTTGGTTGTTTACTAGGTTGACTGCAGTGAGAAAGTCATTCAGCTTCTCTTGGCTTTGGTTTCCTCTTCTGTATAATGATATTCTCTTATTGTAGTTCAAAAGTTCTTTAAAATGGCCTCAAGGTCTCACATTATATGGATACTCTTCCTTTTTGAGAATTTCCCAGAGTTGCCTCCCCTTAGCCCAGACTAGTTAGAGATGTGTTGCTGGGTTCGTGGCGTTAGAATCTTTAGCAAATCTTTTCTAAAAAACAGAATTCTGAAAATTTTTAAGCCGTGGATGTGGAGTGGGGCCTCAAAGTCATCATTTCAAGATAGTTCTACAGATGAGTGTGAGACACAGCCGTATTTGGGAAGAGCCTGAATTGTTACAGATTGTGTGCTGCTATGTATTTGTCAGACCTGAATGATGTCATAGTAGCCTTTCTTCACTGATAGGGCTGTAGAGAATGATCTGGAGAGTTATGTGAAATCAGTTTATCGCAGACCCTCACGTATCCACATTATAACATTTTAAAAAAGGAAAATATATTCTTCATATGCCTCAATTTTTTAAATATCAATTCAGGCTTGAGAAAGGAATCAGCTATATGACTCCAGGTTTAAAGATGGAGAAATAGAGGAGTTGCTGGTAATTTAGCATGTGAGGAGAGTGAATGGGTTAGAGCTGATTTAAAATCGGTAAAGGGAGCAGGGACAGATGGCTTCAGCCTCGCAGTTTTGTATTTAAAGGGAAAACATGTTCTATATCTTCACAAGACATTTTTATTCTCTTTTCAAAATGCAGAGCTACTTCTTACAATAATGACGTATATTCCAGAACAGCAGAGTCATATTAATTCTTTAGGAATGAAATTAGTTATTTATCTGTGGGAGAAATTCAGGTCCCCCGTCACAAGTCAAATTTCCCTGAGGCCACTTTGACGTTCTTCAAAACAAACTCAAAGTAGGCAAAGGGCATTTCACTTTTGTGACAATTGAAGTCAAACTTCACTTTTAGAGTGGTCAGCAAGAACCAGGGTTAGGAAGTGCTCTCTTTCTCTCTATCATGCATGTGATGAGAGTGTCTTTTGAAGATTTACTTGGAAATGTACAAATCTCTTCTCATGGGGTCACTTTGATCACAAACTATAAGGTCCTGAAATGCCGTAGAGAGCACTGGTTCTACTAGAGGTTTGCCCAAACACCAAATCTCACTTCCCTATCTACAATTTGTATTCTATCTTATTATGTCACTTTATTTCCAAAGACCGAATCCTTATGTTTTTGAGGAGTGTCAAAAATGAGGACTTTTATTATTTTATAGTTCATGTTAAGAAGATTCATTTGGCAATGTTCAACCCTTAAACCAAATTAGTGCAATTTATTTCAATGCACCAATTTCATGGTTCATGAATTCATTGTTGTTATTGCTAACTTTCATTCTAATTTTCCTTTGAAATTGAACAGTAAGTAATCTCTAACAAAAACTGTGTTGTAACTAAAAGCCCAGTAGGATGAAGGTAGAAGTGTATATACTTAGACAAAATAGACAATGAATTGATAAAGAAGGTTTTTAATTAGAACAAAATGAAACACTTTTGCAAATGAAAAGGTAATTCAAATTAATTAGCAGCACAGAGCCAGTTACTTATGGGAGAAAATTGGCTAATCTTCTGATGGGAATTTTTGCATAGAGACTGAGGGAAATAATTTTGAAACTGTTTCCAGTCTATTTGTAATATTTTCTTCAAAAAAGAACATTCTTCACACTAAACAATTTTCCCTACCACAATGGCAACTATTTTGAACCAAAACACTCACATAAATGTCATTAATGTTAATTACAAATATATATCACTCTACAACTGATATTTTGCAGTTTTATTATTCTTACATATATTTTTTTTCATGGTTGACATCAGTTATTCTGCTTCAACTTTTCTGTGGGTTTGATGGGTTTCCAAAATATATGTTGTGATAAATTGACAAAGGAAAAAAAAGAAAACCCTTTTATATAAAATGGAATTTTACAAAATACATTTAATTATAAAAGTAACTTGAAAAATATTATTTAAGGAATTGAAAATATTCATTGTAACTGACAATTGTATTTAAAATGTGTGTTTTTAAAAACATTTGATATTAAGTGCTCCTGTCTGGTCCTTATTTTCTCCTGATTGAGTCCAAATTTCCTCAACTATTCCTTTAACACCATTCACTACTCAACTCTCATCTCTCCCCTTGTTAAGGCCTCTGGCATTTCCCTAATTAAAAAGTCAAAGTGATACTTAGGGATCTCACACTGAGTGACTGGTCCCAACATTCGTTGATGCCAACCAACCTTGTTTTCTTAAAAGTTTGTCTTCCCTTAATTTCCTCGACATTTCTTCAATGACTTTCCATTTACCTCTGAATAAACCTCTTCAGTTTCTTTCCTTTGTTTCTTTCTCTCTCTCTTCATTTCTTAGTGCTGACCTCTTAAGTTCTAAATTTCAATTCTCACATTATATATTTTACCTGGACAATCTTACCTGCCCTAGTGATTTCAAATATAGCCTATACATTAAAAAAATTCAAGTCAGTATTATGGGCTCCAGAGAGCTCATAATTTCTGATTGTATACTCAAACATTTCACATGCAAATGCTACTTAATATGTCTCAACCTTAACATGCCGAAAAGTGAAAATTAAAATGGCTTCTTTCACCCAAATCTGCTTCTCCTCCTTGTTCCTTATCATTGTCAATAGAGCTGTCATGCTCTTAACCCACTTCCCAGCCTTCCCTGTCTCACTGCGACATCATCATCCACCAAGCTGCTAGAGCCAGGAATGATGGCAGCATCCCTTCTCTTCTTTCCTCAGTTCAGCTAACCAATAAGAACTACTTTGAGAAAATAATCTAAACATTTCTATTTCTCCCTATTGTCATGGCTACCAATTGTTTAAGGGTCTAGAACTGAGAACTAATTGAAACAGAAGATGTAAGAGAGAATCACATAGAGATAAAAACACCTTTATTATGGCTAAAGCTGATTGAAAATCTTGGCATAGATATGAAGTAAATATTGATGTCTCCAAAATCTCCTCCAAATTTATACTATGGCACAAACAAGTTAAGTGTGGGTCTCTTCCTCATAATCTATCTTAGATCTCTTTCTCATATTTTCCTCCAATCTCTACTGCTGAGAAGGCAAGGGACATGGAGGGGGAGTGATCACCTCAAGTAGGCACAGGTGACGTTTTACAATATCTCAACTACTTCCTCACTAAGGGCAGAAACTACATTTTTTTGTTCAGTATGACATTTACAGTATCTTAAATAATGCTAGTATATATGTATACCTGATAAATATATGTTGAATAAATTTAAAAAGAACATACAAAATTTTCTCTGGACTTGATTATTTGCTGATCTTGGTGCTCTGATTATATTTCTTATACATTTATTAAAATGTTTTTTCTCACTATGTAAATTGCATATATAGTTTTACATTTCCATTTTCCCAACAAACATATAAAGGCAGTACATCAATTACAGATTAGTTCATCTTATTGTCCTGGAAACCTAGCTCAGATTCTGGCATTTTTCCTTCTTTTATCTCTTCTTCATCCAAAAAACATTTATTATCTGTTTGTTATGCTCCAGGCACTGCTTTAGGCACTAAAATTCAAAAATTGTTAAAAAAAAAAACAAACAACAAAAAAACCCCTCTGCTTTTGGCAAGTATCTTAGTCCATTTCTGCTTCTATAACAGAATATTATAGACTGAATAATTTGTAAAAACCAGAAATGTATTTCTCACAGTTCTAGAGACTGGAAAATTCAAGATCAAGGCACCATCAGGTTTGGCGTCTGGTGAGGGTGTGATCTCCACTTCCAAGATGGCACCTTTAACCTTGTATCAGGGAAGAGGGAAGGAGCACTGTGTCCTCACATGGCAGAAGGCAGAGGGCAAAAAAGGACTAGCCTCCCTCCATCAGGCCCATTTATAATAGCATTGATCCATTCATGAGTGTGGAACCCTCATAACATAAACACTTCCCCCAAAAACCCATTTTCCAATACTGTTGCTTTGGGATTAAGTTTCCAACACAAAAATTTGGGGAAACACATTTAGATCATAGAATTTCACCCTTGGCCCCCATATTTATATTATTCTCACATGAAAAATCCATTCATTCCATCTCAATATTCCCAAAAGTCTTAACTTGTTCCAACATCAACCCAAAAGTCTAAATCCAAACTAACATCTAAATATGAGGGTGAGACTCAAGCTATAATTCACCCTGAGGCAAATTGCTCTCCAGCTGTGAGTCTGTGAAATCAAACTAGTTATGTACTTCCAAAATGTAATAGTGAGACAGGAATAGGATAGACAGTTTTATTCCAAAAGGGAGCAATAGTAAAGAAAAATGGGGTAACAGGTCCCAGGTAAGCCCAAAGCCTAACAGGAAAAAGAAGACTAAATCTTAAGGCTAGAGAATAATCTTATCTTCATTTCCTGCCTTCAGGACATACTGGGGTATGGGGAGGTTGAGGTTCCCAGGCCCCAGGAAGCTCCATCCCTATGGTTTTGCTGGCCATAGCCCACGTATCAGCTCTTATACATTGGAGTCGCATGCTTGCAGCTTTCCCAGGCTGGTACAGCATGGCATAGACTCTACGATTTTGGGATCTCAAGGACAGCCCTGCTGCACAGGTCCACTAAACATTGTCTTAGTGCAGTCTTTCTGCAGTGTCTCTGCCTCTGTGGCAGGTCTCTGCTTGGAACTCTGAGGCTCTCTATAATATCCTTTGAAATATTCGTGCAGAAAACCATGCCTGCACAGTTTGTGCACTTTGTGTGCCTACAGGATTAGCACCGTCTGGATGCTGCCAAGGTTTGTAGTTTGTGTCCTTTGGAGAGACAACCTGAGCTGTACTGGTCCTGCTTGAGTCACAGCTTGGTGTCTGAGGAGAGCTGTGCTGGAAGGTAGGGAACAGAGATTTGTGGTGGCCATGTGCAGTGAACTCCAAGGACCCGTGTGTACCCTGGGCCCCTCCTATGAAACTGTTCTGCCCTCGAGGCTCTAGATATCTGCAATGCTTTTGGGGTCAATTTCTCATTGTCTTAATGAGTAGCACTGGCTTCCTTCTGTCCACACTAATCTCCTGAATAAATGGTCACTGGATCACACCCTGGTTTTCTCTCCTAAGCATACTTTTTAATTCTCCACAAAGCCAGGCTGCGAATTTTCTAAATCTTTTCATTCTGTTTCTCTTTTAATTATAAATTCTGTCTTTGAATCATTCTCTGTTCTCACATTTTACTATAAAAAGTAAACACTGCTGCTTAGAGATTTCTCTTTCTAAATATTCTAGCTCATTGCTCTTAAGTTCTGCCTTCCACAAAGTTGTGGGACATTGACATTGTTCAGCCAACTTCTTTTTCATTTTGTATCAAAGCTAACCTTTCTCCTAGTTTTCAGTAAGACATTATTTATTTCTGTCTAACACCTCATTAGAGTATCCTTTAGTTTTCGTATTTCTACCAGCATTGTGTTCACAACCATGTAGGTAATCTCTAAGAAGATTGGGACTGCAGCTTTCCTCTTCTTCTGAGCTCTTACCAGAATCACTCTTACTGCTCTGTTCATGAAAACATAGGCTTTTTCCAGCATTCACTTCAAAAGAGTTCCAGCCTCTGCTCATTAGTTAGTCACTTCTACATTTTTAGGTATTTACAACACCCCACTTCTCTGGTACTAATTTTCGTATTAGTCCATTTATACTGCTGTAAAGGAATACTATAGAATAAGTTACAAAGAACAGAAATTTCTTATTCTTCTGGAGGCTTGAAAGTCCAAGATCAAGGTACCAGCATCTGGCGAGGACTGCAGTCAACTTCCAAGGTGATGCCTTGAATGCCATACCCTCCAGAAGGGAGGTACACTGTGTCCTCACATGGCAGAACGGAAAGGGAGACAGACGCCTTCCATCAAACTGTTTGATTACAGCATGAATACATTAGTTAGAGTGGAACCTTCATGACCTGAACGCCTCCCCAAAGGCCCCACCTTCCAACGCTGTTGCAGTGGGATAAATTTCCTAACATACAAATTTTGGGAGACACATTCAGACCATAGCAGCAAAGTTGTAGACTAATTGAAGAATTAGTCTGTAGGTGAATAAGTACAATAAAATGTTCTGAGAGAAGGTTGTGTATGACACTGCGATGTAGGAAGGGTGTTGAATTTGTGCTTATTGAGTAAAAAAGTAAATAATATTTGCTAAATATTTTGTCTTCATTATCAGCTGATTTGTATAGCAATAAAAGTATGTATTATCTTCATTTTACCTTTGAAAATATATTGAGTAGCTGTATGCTAATCTTTAGATTTACTAATTGTAACTTCTGCCCAGGTTTAAGCACTGTAATTCTGATATCTAACTCTTTTATCTTAATTATTCAAAATGAAATTAAGAAATATTTAACATCTGTTTTGTGTGGTTATACTGTCCTCTCCACAGCCATAATTTTGCTTAAAAACATAAACCATATGTTGGCCGAAAAAGCTACTGTATTGAACATATTGTGGGTTTAAGACATTGTACTTAATTTTAGTTTGTAGAAGTATTTAAGACCCAAAAATGTCTTTGCACAAGATATGTTAGTGTCCTTCCCAGTTTGAGATTCTATGATTCTAAGATACACAAAGAAACTTTTACTCCAGCTTGAGGATAGTGGAAATTAGTGCACAGAATTTTTCCAGTATTTAAAACAAATTATAATTTCAACTTTTGTTTTAGATTCAGAGGGTACATGTGCAGATTTGTTACATGGGCATATTGTGTGATGCTGGGTTTTGGGGTATGGATGATCCTGTCATCCAGGTGGTGAGCATTATACCCAAGAGGTAGTTTTTCAGCCTATGTTCCCCTCCCTTCCCCTTAGTCCTCCCTAGTGTCTTTGTTTCCATGTTTATGACCATGTATACTCAGCATTTAGCTCCCACTTGTATTTCTCAGTTTTTACAGTCATTTTGTCTTCTTGGCACTGGCTTCTTTTGGGTTGAAATAAAGGTCACCCATTCAACACGATCCTATCAAAAGTATACACATTATGCCTTTTCCTTATGATCTCCCAACTGTAGAAAGAAACATGGACTCTTTGTATAGTGAATGTTGCTAACACTACACTCTAAATGCTCTTTCAGTGAGGCTGTGGTCACCTCTTTTGAGCTGTCTCTGAAGAAAAGTGACAGCATTGATACTAAACTGGGTCTGTAGAAGTGTTATTTCCACTGGTGATTGCACAGGGAGTTTTGAACTTGCTTTTGGACAAGAGAGGATAGGGAAGAGGCTTGGAGGCCTATTTGGCATTATAGGGAATGAACCTAAAACTCTACTGGGCATTGCTACTGCTGGGAATAATGGTTTCTGGTTGTCAGAAGCCAGTGGGACACTGTGGTATTGGTATTCATCACCCACACAAAGAGCCTGTCACTTGTTAATACTCTGGTCTGGGCTGGGCAGTTTCAGAGTTGTTCCTCTCTATCTCCTGTGACACAGAGCTACAAAACTCTCCAGATTTGGAAATGTTATTAAATCATCTAAGTTAGAATGAGGGTTAGTTATGAAGCACTGGGACCATTAGTCATCTTCCTTTTTCACCACGTCTAACCATCATTTTATATTTGCTTCCAGTAGCTGGCCTTATAAATCTTAATTAAAGGCTTTCTCAGATCCTGAATTTAAGCTGTCACCCATTATAGCTTCGTTGAAATGTCCATGTCCATTAAAACCTTATCAAAATGCAGCATCTATTACCTTTGAAGCTCATGTTGTATTCATCTCTGCAAGCTTCGTTAATGCAGGGAAGGTGCCTATATGCTGGCAGCATAACGTTCCCTGACAGGTGCTGTTAAGCAGCAACGGCTGGCTTTTCTCTCTCCACAGCCTTCAGTGAATCTTATAAAATCCTGGAACTATGGTTTGCTACATACAGGATGTGTAAAAGGATAGGCCAAACAAAATTAAACCATTGATTCTTATTCCACATCATGAAAGGGTAAAATAATCATAATTTTTTTTCGCAGATCATTGGTGTTTTAAAGCAGTCTAAAATAATGTCGACCTGTTGGCATGATCCAATCAAGCAAAATACATACCTAAATTTATGAAAAAAATAATGTGTGTTGATTCTAAATTGCGATTCTGGTATTTCCTTGGAGAAGAGGATGTAACTTAAAACCAATATGCCTATCTTGGCTTTACTGAATGGTGCTTTAGGCATTTGCTTTCTATAACTGGATTGACTAGGAAATGAACTTGAGAAGGTGAGAATTTTAGATGAAGATATAAAAGTATGACTAAGTGAGAGATTTAAAAGTAGAGAGCTGAACATTATGTAAAATAAACCTTCATAATGTCATAGCATCACATATTATCACCATCGTGACACCAATATAAAATATCGTCAAGTTCTTTAGTCATGGGGAATGAAAGAATGAAATAGTGTAGCATGCTACAGCACTAAACAATTTGATACTATTAAGGTTTCACACATGCTGTCAGCCAGGTCACAATAAGGGTTAAAACACTTAGCAGTTGTGACACTTTGTCTTGATAACCTTATTAATCCTTCAGAGGCATTAGAGGAAATAGCTAACAACTAAGAACAAGTTATAACTAAGACGGATGTGTTTCATCCACTCATAATCCCTTCTCAAGTATTCAAGGAGCTGTTTCTACTAAAATCTTTCAGATCCTCTTGTGTATCATTCATCTGTAAGAATGTTGGTGGTGTTTCTGCGTATTCTAAGGGGACAGCTGTTTAATAAGAATATCTTCTTTTTTTCCTCTTCCCAACTAGAATCCAAAGCCCTTTCAGGGCAGGACTTTCTTGTTCACTTGTTCAACCTACATTCCTACCACCTGGCACTGGGCTCCATATACAGGAATTGGAAAATGCATTTAATAATAAGGGTGGAAATATTTCTGAGGACACATTTTCTAAGTGAGGGAATGAATAAGACTTTTTTTCTCTCTTTGGAAAGACTATGATCGTAAGACTAAAATATGCGTTACCTAATTTAATATGTCTATCTCTTAGCAATGTTTTTAACAGAAAGCCACCATATAGCTCTGTAATTATGTTGTTAGAGTATGTAGAAAAGAGCCAGATTATATTATTTAGTTTAAATCTTAGAGATATTATTATATATTAATCGTTTTTTCTTTACTGTCTCCAAGACATTTTTCAGAGGGGTGTACATAATGTTAGGTGAGAAGTTTTATACAGAGGCAGTAAACACAGTGTATCACACCATCTTTAAGAGTGAAGTTACATGAGGTTTTTCCCAAAAGTAAAGACCACCATTTGTTTGTTAGCTCATTCATTCACCAAGCATTCATTCTAGACTCTGGAATGTAGCAGAGAATAAAAGTACTTCTGCAAAATAAAATACGTACAATGTAAATTTTGTTAATTTCTGGGGAAAAAAATAAAACCAGGTAAGGGATATAGGAAGCTGCACATAGAGGGGCTTTAATTTTAAACAGGGTGAGCAAAGAAGGCTTTACTGAGAAGGTGACATTTTATTCAAGACCTGAAGAGCTTAGGATTCAGTCTTCTGGGGGGATGAGCATCCCATGGAGTAGAACAGCAAGTGATCGGAGGTAGGAGTTAGTCAACAACCACCCAAGAGGCTAGTGTAGCTGGAGCTGAGCAAGACAGGGGAGAGCAGAGCAAGGTGAGGTCAAGGAGGAGGCCCATTGTATAAAACTGTCCTGGCCATTTCAAGAATTTATTTATTTATTTATTTATTTATTTTTTAATTTTTTTTTACTCCAAATGAGGTGGGAAGCCCCAGAAGGATTTTGAATGTTGTTACATAGGCTGAATGAACTTAGACTAACTAAACACTGTAACTTATACAGAATTTAGAATAACTAAACACAGTGGCTTATTAAATAAATCACAGTTAGTAAAGAAAGAATGTATGTTTGGACTAATATTCTAAATTCTTTGAAATGATGCTTTATTATAAACTTCCCTTGGCATTACTATTAGAGATAGATTATACAAAATACGATATTTTATGCAAACCTTAGGTGCAATAAAATTTTAAAAGATTGTCATATTCAGATAATTTTATAATATTGATGCTACTTTCTTTTAACAATCATAGTGTAGATGAAGTGGAAAGAGACAGGCTGTATTTCTGATGCAGGTGATCCTTACAGTCTCAGGTATAGGCACATTTTCTTTCCTGGGTATATGTATATTGGCACCAACAGCCCCTGTAGAAAGGATCACTCATGATTTGATAAGCACAACTGAAAAGTATCAGCAGTCATCAAACAAGAAGTCTTCCCTTTTGGAGGAAAGATGTTTGGAATCCTAGGAATCTCTAGTTTTCTTACTCACTAATTCTGTGACAATGCAGTTTCAGTAACATAATGTAAGTGGATGCTTTCTACACAGTGCTAATGCTATTAACCATACAATAAATTTCAGTGTATTTTTTTTTTTTGTCATTCTGAGCACTTTACCTTTAGCTCTAATATCCTGTTAGAGCATCACAATATTTATGTCTAGAAGGAACCATAAAGGTCTTCTACTCCAGCCAGTTGATCTGAAGCTTACCTACCAACGAAGTACAATTTGTAGCTTTGTCAGTTTTGAACAACCAGAGAGTGAGATCTTAACTATTTTCATGATGTTGTTAATGTCACTTTTGGAAAACTGAGACACTATACTATAGCATTAACTTTTCATTACTTAGACCAAAGTACCTTCTGGGGCCAGTTAGGAAAAAATAATAATATCTTTTAGACATAACAGCCTTGTAAATGTTGAAGACATCTCAGATGTTTGCTGACTTTTCTGGCACTCATCTTCTGATCCTTTAGCTAGTCTTGGTATAACATGACTTTGATTCTCTTCATCTTTTTGGTGACTCTCCTTTGAATGTACTCCAGTTTACCTCTCTTCTTGAAGTGTGTGGTTTAGATGTGGTTTGATATAGAAGCATAATTGAATGGAATTATTATTTCCCTTGATCTGGACAAAATATTCTATTAATGTAGCCAAGAATTGCATTAGCTTTTTTGGCAACTACTATTCAGTGCTGATTTATATCAAGCTCCCTGTCAATTAATCCTCCAGGGACTTTTTTATTTATTCTCTTGCTAAGCTATGCCTTTGACATCTATATAAGTTTAGTTGCTGTTTGGAATAAAAGAAAAGACTTTACTTTTTTTTCCTAATTAAATTTCATCTTATAAGTCCAGTGTTCCACCCATTGGGATAGTTTGGGATCCTGATTTTATCATCTTTCAGGAATTAATAGCTTTAAGACTGAACTCACTAGGCCAGTAATTTTCTAAAAAGGACTATTCTTTTGAAGATTGCCTTCTGAACATATGAAGGAAATCTAAGAGACAGTTCATAATGAAGGTTAAAAGAACAGATCTGGGCAGCAGCCACACCTCATTTCCAGCCCTAGCTCTGTCACTTTCCAGGTAGGTTTATTCATTTGGTTAACAAACCGAACTGCTACTGTGAAACACATTATCCTAGGCGCTTAAGACTCATCAGTGAATGAAACAGACAAAAATACTTATCCTGGAGGAGCTTACCGTCTAGCAGGAAAAGAAACCTTTGAAAAGAAATATATGCTCTACAATCCTTAATTTTCTTAACTGGAAAAATAGGAATAAATATATTACTCTATAATATAGTTTGTTTATCAGGGTTCTCCAGAGAACCAAAAGAATGTGTATGTTATAATAAATACAGATATTTATTATAAGGAATGAACTCATATCATTATAAAGGCTAAGTCCCAAGATCTTCATGGTAGGTTGGCAAGCCAGAGACCCAGGAGAGCCAATGATGTAATTCCAGCCTGAAAAATAGCAAGCTCAAGACACAGCAAGAGCCAATGCTGTTTGAGTCCTAAGTCAGAAAAAAACTGATGTTCACATTTGAAAGTGGTCAGGCAGGAGGAATTCCTTATTACTCCTGGACTCTTGGGGAGGGTCAGTCTTTTTGTTCTATTCACATCTTCAAGGGATAGATGGGGTTCACTGTCCTTATGGAGGGCCATCTGCTTTATGCAGTCAACTCATTCAACTGTTAATCTCATCCAGAAACACCCCCATAAAAACACTCAAAGTAATGATTGATCAAATATCTCAGCACCCCATTACCCTGTTGATTTCACACATAAAATTAACCATCACAAATAGTGATGAGGATTTTAGGAGTTATTGTACATGAAGGGCTTAGCATAGTGAGCTCTTAAGAAAAGATAGCTATTATTTGCATGAAGTATTTTTTCAAACCCCTCTTCAGTATTAGGAATAGAATCAGAGCTCTCCAATACTGACACAGTAGTTTTAGTCCTTTACTGATGTGAGACTCTGTGTGATGTTTTGTCTTGGGAAGCAGTCATACTTATGTAGTGCATGATCAGCTAGGTTATTTCTCTGCTAATGCCTATTTCAAGACTCCGTGAAAATATGCTCTCTGCCTCCCATGTATGACACAAGGGAATGACCTACAGACATCTTGCTACCATCTGGAGCAGCCTATAGTGATGAAATACTCATGAAGGGTCTTTTATTATTTTTTGGCAGTGTTTCCTTTTTAAAGAAAATATTACAAAAATTGGAAAGGTTTTGGAAAAACCGAAAGGTAGATTTTTTTCTACCTCTCCTTTGAATTCACTGCACGAGTAGTTCACTTTACTTACAGTGAGCTCCATGAGTAACTATCATTTCAGGGTATGCCTGACTCATAATACTGTCGAATAATTCATACATGTAAAAATGACAGTTGTCTCATTTACTTGTTATGCCAACACTTGTCAACCTCAGCAACAGCTTTCAACCCTGTTAATGTGGTTTAAATGTGAGAGATCTAAAATGCAATTGAAGTATCCTGCATTTGATAGTAAATCAAATATGAATTTAATGTTGTACTTAAAGACAGCATATTTAGTAAGTCCTGAAAGTAAAAATGGCAGATTTTATGATTTGACTGTAGTGAGGGTTTTATTGGGATTCTGATTATCTTTTAAAGGTTGATATCTAATGATTTTTAAAAACTGCATTTGAGAAAAATATTTTGGAGTAAATTATATTGAACTGAATTAATGGATGATAAAAATAGTTTAAATAAAAATTACTTTCTAAAGAGAAGACAAGGATTATCGAATCATGAACATTATATTTTGTTTTACTTTTTATTATAAAAAATTGCAACTATTCTCAGGGTAGAAAAAATAACATTACACCCGTATATCCATCACTTATATTAAACTGTATTAATATTTTCTAATATTTGCCTCATCTCTTTTGAACTTCGATTTTAAACTCACCCTCTGTCTGTATTTTTAAAGGATTATTTAATTTTAATTTTTTTGTTTTTGAGACAGAGTCTTACTGTCACTCTGTCACCCAGGTTGGCACATGCCAGTGCAGTGGCACGATCTTGGCTCACTGCAACCTCCAGCTCTTGGGTTCAAGTGATTCTCCTGCCTCAGGCTCCTGGCTAGCTGGGATTACAGGCGTGTACCACCACACCCAGCTAATTTTTGTATTTTTAGTGGAGACGGGGTTTCACCAAGTTAGGCTGTCTCGAAATCCTGAGTTCAGGTGATCCATTTGCCTTGGCCTCCCAAAGTGCTGAGATTACACGGGTGAGCCGCTGTGCTTGGCCAAGGCATCATTTTAAATAGATATAAAAGAAATCTTAACTTTTCCAAGTAAAATGCTACAAGTGTGGAACATTTAAAGGCAGAAAAATTTTACATTTATTTTCTAGCATATGGGAAAATTGATAGGTTCTTTCTGTGTTTTAATGATGAGTAAAGAACTAGGCTGCTTCTATGGTTTTCTCTGGAATTTTAAAAAATCAACTACCCATAAACTTACATTCTTCCGAAACACATGAATGTGATAAGAGTCTCAATGAGCAAAAGCAAAGTGTGCTGCTATTCTAGAAAGCATTTGGCAAAGAGACTCCAGGACAACTCTTTGTACAAAAGGGAAGTGAGAACTGGCTGGCTGTGTAGTAAGTGGATATATGGTCTCTGGTGGGAGGCAATGTGGCAGTGTTAGGGCCACGTGAATGAGGCATGAATTGTAGGTCTGATTTTTAGCAGTCACATGCCTATGGTCAAATCACAGCCGCTCTAAACCTTCAGTGTTTCCACATCTCTAACATGAATGCAATAATGCCTGCTTTGCAAACCTGTTGTGAAGATTAGCTACACAGGTAAAGCTTTGTTGTACATACTCAATATTGGCATCTGGTTGTTGTTGTTTTTTGAAACAGTGTACTAAAAAGACCATTCATGGTGTTTGAAATTATATGTAGGTGATGTAACAATCCCTCCTGCTCACTTACTTGCTGTGTGTCCTTGGGAGTGTCCCCCAGTCTCACAGAACCTCTGTGTCCTTAGCTGGGAAATGAGTCTAACACTATTTACTCCATGATGGTTAGTTTTATGTGTCAACCTGACTAAACCAAGGGATGCTCACGTAACTGGTATACATTCCTCCTAGGTGTATCTTTGAGAGCATTTCTGGAAAAGATTAACATTTGAATCAATAGACTAAGTAAAGAAGATTGCTCTCATTAATGTGGTTCAACGTTAGTCAATCTGCTTAAACAGAAGGAGAGCAAAGTCTGTCTTTTTGAGCTGAGACATTCAAATTCTTCTGCCCTTGGATCAGAGGTTCTTGTTATGGGGTCATCGGACTCTGGGACTTATACCGTTCCCTCCAACATAGAAGCCAATTCCCATGAATGAATGAATGAATGAATGAATGAATGAATGAATGAATAAATAAATAAATAAATATATGTGTGTGTGTATATGTGTATATATGTATGTGTGTGTGTATATATATGTATGTATGAGTATACACACACACACACACATATATATGTACTTATTGGTTCTGTTTCTCTGGAGAGCCCTGACTAACCCATACTTTCACAGCATTGTTTTTGGGGGCAAGTAATAATGTTCGTGTAGCAGACTCATCATTGAAAATCTGTTCCTAGGAGTCTTGTTTTCTTGACCAATTTCGAGCTTTCAAGTTACTTTTGCAGTTTAATAATATAGGGTTTAGTCTTCTTGATGTTTTTGCCAGTATTTGGATAAAGATGTAAAGGTCGAACGTATCAAACTTGACAATAGCTAAATTAGGTTCAGAAGTTCTCAGCAGGCTAGAACTATAGTTAAAATGAACAAAACAATTTATATGGAAAAAAATTGAACAATATAGTAGTTTTATAAGCTCCTTGTGAGCCAATACTGTGAATGACTATTCAATTTTTTAAATTCCATTTTAGGCTAATAAATTCAGGTGCAAAGCATAGATTCAGCAATATAAATGTTGTTCTGTATTCAGATTGGTCAGATGACAGCTAGAATTATGTGTCCTTTTTTTAAAGCTAAATTCCACACTTTACAAAGGACATTGAAAAGTGAGGTAGGGGCCAGGTGTGGTAGCTCATGCCTGTAATTCCAGCACTTTGGGATGCCCAGGAGAAAGGATTGCTTGAGCACAGGAGGCTGAACTGCCATGAGCCATGACCATGCAGTCCAGCCTGGGTGGCAGAGCAAGACCCTGTCTCAAAAAACAAAACAAAACAAAAAAAGCTAGATAGGGTTTCTCAAGCTATGGAACATTTTGATCAGATAATTCTTTGTTGAGGGTGGCATGGGCAGTCTTCTGTGCATTTTTAGCACATTCCTGCCTTTATGCATTAGATGCCACTAGAACTTCCATTTTCCCACCCAGACAGCCAACAAAAATGTCCAGATATTGCCAAACATCTCCTGCAAGGCAAAATTACCCTGGTTGAGAGTGCCTGTGCTGCATGGCATACAAAGGAAGGTAAAAGGAAAGTAAAAGGCTGAGAAAGATAATCACGAAGAATCATAAGGGTAGGTGTGTCTCATTCCTAGAACTGTCCCAACTCAATTTTATTTCGTATTAAGTGTCTCTGTCTTCATCTGCCTTCCCATTAAATTTATCCTTTTGCAGTCAGAGATTGTGTTTCGTTCTTTTCGTTTTTAGTGTGCAGAATAACTCCACCTCCTAGTGTACTGTAGACTCTCAATGTTTTTATAAGATAAAGTAAACTAAACTGAAGAAATAAAACGACGGGCGGCTACTAAGGAGACATTTTCTGATGGTACTTGAGGAGCTGCCAAAGGAAGATCGTATTGGATTACTCAATGAAAGAAAGAATGCTTCTTCAGAGGGCAGAGCTAATAGCAATGAATAAAAGTTATGGAGGCATAGATTTCACCTTATTTTAAGGTCAAAATTTAATAGGATATTTATACTTATTTAGCACCAATAATCCTTGAAATCACCTTGATTAGCATTGAAATAAGTGTATTTTATAATAGAATTGTAAATAAAATTGTCTCTTTAACAAAATGGGAATTAGGGCCACTGATCCCCAACACTGTTGAAAATCCACATAGAACTTTTGACTCCCCACAAACTTAACTGTTAATAGACCATGTTGCCCAAAAACCTTACCAATTACACAAAAAAATCAATTAACACATATTTTGCAATTTATATGTATTATATAGTATATTCTTGCCATAAAGAAAGCTAGAGAAAAGAAAATGTTATGAAGAGAATCATAAGTGGAAATATATTGTAGTATTGTATTGTATTTATTGATACCACAAGTTTAGTCATTTGTTTACAAGATGAATCTCTGAAATAGCGGGTAACTGTAGCTGCAAACCTCAGTCTATGATACATATCAAACAATTCAGGTTTTTTTTTTTTTTTTTTTTGCAATACCGTGACTTATCTGCTTCTCAGAAGCACTTCCAGCATCACTAGTGGCATTTCGTATGTGTTCTATGTTGTTATGCAAGGTTAAAAGTATTGCACTAAATAAAATGAAAAATACACGAGAAACACAAGAGATCACATTTTACTGCAATTTATTGGAGGAATGAACTGCTGATGCAGAAATGATTAGTGTCACAAAGTATTTTAAACGGATACTGGCAACATTTGAGCTCACTGCAAGAACAACAGGAAGTGACTATGAATTGATTACTGTTGTACAGTATGTACTACAGTTAATTTTATGCGGTCATGATTTAATGCTGCATCTTTACATTTGTTTACATTTCTCTCCACCATGAATGGTGCCATGTGCAGTTTCTGTTTGGGTGGGTGCATGTTTCAATAAGTTTTAACTTTGTATAGTGGATTTGTATGTATTTTATGATAGTAGATGATAAATAGAGTAATATCTACATAGATTTTATGCATTAATGCATACTTACCTTTTTCTTATGTTTTTGATATTCCTAGTCTAGGTGGTTTGTGTGCAACATTTTTCAAATTGTTGCAAATTTCAAAAAAATTTGTATATTTTTATGTTATATAAAATGTATTATATATCATATGAAATATATTTATATTTATATATTAAATTTATATATATATTTATTGAAAAAAATTCACTTGCAAGTGGACCCACATAGTTCAAAACCAAGTTGTTCAAGAATCAATTGTACAATACTATCAGAATTCTGAGGTATATTACATACATGTGTAGGATACAAAAATATTGATCAAATACAAAATTACTGATTTCCCTACTTAAAAATCTGTATTTATACTCATGCAACTATTAAATAATTGACAATATGGCAAGCACTCAGAGGCATAAGAAAGAAATAAACTAAAAGAAGAGAAAGGACAAAAAATATCTCCTATATGCATATATTTGATAACTTATTAAAAATGAGTATTGAAAATGATACTGATACAAAGTATTTATCAAGTGCTTATTTTATTATAGTCATTGTGTTGTGCTTTAAATATAGTCTCATTTAATCCCTACAACACCTCAGTGAAATAAGTGCTTTTATTTTCTCCAATTATATATGAAGAAAAAAATTTGCAATTACAGAGAGATAAGCATTTCAAAAGAAACTAATAGAACTTATAAACTATGTATTGCTTTCAAAATTGTCACTTCAGAAGGAATGTACTGAAATTTTTTTTTTTTTGAGACGGAGTCTTGCTCTGTCCTCCAGGCTGGAGTGCAGTGGCGGGATCTCGGCTCCCTGCAAGCTCCGCCTCCCGGGTTCATGTCATTCTCCTGCCTCAGCCTCCCGAGTAGCTGGGACTACAGGCGCCCGCCACCTCGCCCAGCTAATTTTTTGTATTTTTAGTAGAGACGGGGTTTCACCGTGTCAGCCAGGATGGTCTGAATCTCCTGACCTCGTGATCCGCCCGCCTCGGCCTCCCAAAGTGCTGGGACTACAGACGTGAGCCACCACTCCCAGACGGAAGGTACTGAATTTTATATTTATTTTAATATTTCAATAATATCAGTCTTGTGAACATTTTTGGATTGCATTCAGGGTCATTTTTTCAGTTCAATATTTGCTCTGTGTACCTGAATGTGTGTCTAACCAAACTATTAAGCAGGTGACTCATCGATAGAGAATTTCATTGTTTGATTGCTATATGGTTCATAGAAACACATTTCCGCTCTCTTTTATCTGACAAGGACTTCCATTTTATTGTCAGTATGAGGACAAATTCAAAATACACATGAGGTTTCCCAAAATATCTTTAAAATAGTACAGAAACTTGTACCTATGAGATTATTTTCAAATTATATTCAACATTCATTTAAAATTTTCCTTAGCATTCTTACCTGTGGTCAAACCTTACAACTAAAGTATCTTGAGGTGTGGGGAGTATCTCTGTGTGGAGGAGTCGGCTCTGTGAGAGTGCTGGCAGACACTGCCTGGAGCAAACACTAATGCAATGGAGGCTTTTTGTTTGTTCGTTTTCCTTGGAGAAGAGTAGCCTGAGAAAGACAATAGTGTTCCAGTCTGGAAAGCCATATATTAATTAATGATATTTCCCATTAAATTAAGGAGAGGACAAGAGGGTTGAATTCAAGCAGGATGGTTTAGGTTGCAAATTTTGAGGATGATAGGTCATTTTCACTGTAAAGGCTAGGAGACGTTAGAATATATTACTGAGGGAATTTGACTGTGACAAAGTTTCTTTCATATGACAAACTATTGGCATTTATTTCTAATTATTATTGTCTCTTTGCTACTGAAGTTATTTTTGAATGAAAAACATTCATTCATGCCATATCTCTTCTACATAGAATTTTTAGATATAAAAATTAATTTAAAATTTATAGCGTTTATCCAGGGGTGAATAAAACTCAATTCTGCAATATTTATTCATATAAAGACCATGGTCCTAATTATCTAGGAAAGTCAAAGAAGGCCTAAAGAGACCCACGTGGCTTTTGTAGATTTATTGTAGGAACTTAGGTGTCTGCCTTTTCTCTCCATGTTTTAAGTAGAGTTGTCAGATTTAGTAAATATAAATACAGGATGCCCAGTTAAATATGAATTTCAGATAAGCAATGATTAATATTTTAGTATATATCTGTCCCCAAGACTATATTCTTATAATAAAAAATGTTATTTATTGTTTACCTAAAATTCAAATTTAACTAGGCATCCTGTATTTTATCTGGCAGCATTAGTTATAGGGGGGGCATATGTGGGGATTAATCTTGGTGCTAACGAAGCTTAAGTTTTCAGGGCTACTCACTGGCAGGCTTTTGTTTAAATCTAATGTTGTCTTTGTAATTTTCCAGTCTTTTCTTTGAGAGCCTTCTTCCCAATTATATAAACCTGAGACTCCACAAAATTTAGATATGCCCCTGCAGGGGAAGTAATATGAGGAGACAGTCAACAAGGTGACAGAAGAAGTAAATTTAGCAGGCTCGAGGAGATTGTTGATGCCCTTGTCACATTCGGAAATTATTTTCCAGGAGATAATTAAATAATCACTGGGCCTCGAGGCATCTTTGTAGTTGAAACTTGACTGTCATTGTAAAGGGAAGAGACAGGAATAAGTTTTCCCCTTTGTTGCTATAGCCTAAGAGTGAAAACTTCAATGCTCTGAGAAAGTCAGTAAAATTTCTTTTTCCATGGATACAATGAGCAAATGAAGACTCAATAATTTTGTTTCTACTTACCAAATTCAACTCTTCAGATCTCATAGACTTTAAATGCCTAAAGGAAGTTATAAAATAAAAAATGAGAATGGCAAACAAGTGTCTTCCAGGAAAGCAGATCTGGCTTTATTCTAAGGCTCATTCACAAAAAGGCAAAGCTAAATGTTTATCTCTCTCCTTGATGCAGTGCCCTCCTTTGTGTAATAAATCACGGAAATGACTCAGCTCCCTTACATTTAATAGAGACTATGAGGGTGATAATCCTCTTTTTAATCACTCAGGACACTGCCTGATTCTTAGAGTCCACAGTTTTGGGAGTGCTATTGATGGGAGTGCTATTGAAGTGCTATTGGTTAGATTTTCAGGTTAAATATTTTGTGGCTTCAAGAAGCACAAAAACGATGTAAGGAAGTTCACCTAGGTGCCTGATATGGATTAAGGGAACTTCTCTTCACTCAAGAAATTAATTCAGCAAATATTTGCTGTGTGTCTCCTAAGTGTCAGACACTGTGCTAGGAATGGGATTGTTTTGGGTTTTCAGTACTTAACTGGGAATTAATTGATGGAGGGAGCAAATGCTTTTAAAGCACAGAGCTATTTAGACTCCATAAATGAGCATTACATATTTGGCATAATAGAGCCTGCCATATACTATACATACTGGATAATTGTTCTCAATTTTTTACAGCTTTGTGCCATTGACAAGACTTCCACCAGTGTATATGAAATATACGCCCCTGCCCAATGGATGTTAGGCTTGATCACATGCCTTCCCTTGGCCCCTGGAATGTCAGTGTGCATGATGTAGAAGAGGCTTGAAATGTGTTTGTGTGGTCTGGCTTATCTTCTAGTACTACTGTGACCCACCATGGAAAGAACATTCACCTGATAGTCACCAGTCATAGGAAAATGATAAACACAGTAAAAGGAGAAAAATCAGTGGTGATTGTAAGCCATTAATATTTGGGGTTGTTTTTCATGCAGTATTATGATGGCAATAGCAGATTAGCATAGACAGTAAGACAAGTATACAAATAAATGTAAGTTAAGATAAATTGAGATGTGTTTATAGATGCAAAATGCAATATGATATTCAGTGGTGGGAAAGCATACATTTGATATGGGGAAATATTTGGGAAAAGCCAAGTTTGAGGTCAGCCTTGAACAATTTCAACAGGCAAAAAATGTCATCGGAATTAATGAATACTTCAAGTAATCTGAAGCTTTGTAGGTGGTGCAGAATTGGTTCATCTTTCAAAAGCCTTTCTATGTTGGGAAACTGAATATGGTATTGACTTCCAAAGGGGGCATTAAAGTGTACCTGAGTGTGTTGACTCAGTCCAGTGCCCTCTGGACTTTCTGAAACCATCCCAGAGTCTTTCCGAAATCTTCCCATCCATGGATGGGGACTGGTGGTAGATACCCTATGGCCTGATGCTACTTGCTGATACTCTCCAGCATTCTGTAGTTAACCAATATAGCAGCCAAAGGCTTTCATCTGCTCCACCTGGAGAATCTTAGATTTTAGATTCTTTTGAATCCCTTTTAGATTTAACAATTATTTATTCCAAGCTTCTTATATGCAGTTTATTTTCCATATATTTTCTCTCTTAATCTGCACAGAAACCTTTTGCATAGTGTTACCATCTCCACTTTACTTACAATAGATCTGAGGACCAGACAGGTTATAAAGGAAATGCTCAGGTTACACAACTACCTACTCAATGCCTAGACCAGGACCCTGACCTGAACATTAGGCACCTGATCTACAATAGGAACCTGGTCTTTTTAAAAATCTTTATGGGACTTTTCTAGAAGCAATTCCAGAGTATACAGGATGTTGTTGAGCACCTTTATATATAAAGTAATAATTATGAAATCTAGGTTTATTCAGTAAATCTAACTTTTCTAGAGGAGGCTCTAGAAAGTTGCAGAGTAAGACTATCCAGAGCTAATCTGTGTTTACTGACTTTACTTCAAGCTATTCTAGTCCACACACAGCTCTCAATTCACCTATGAAGTTATTGAAATTTGGCTTGAGATTTGAAACTTGGTTTTGAGATTCTCAAAGCATCTTTACAATTAGAGAGTAGAGAAAATTATTCAGTGATTGACCTGATGAATCATTTTCTTCCTGGGGTTTTCAGTCTTCTCTTATTTGCTTCTAGGAGTTTTATTCATTGTATTCAAAAAGCTTTCACTCTTCTTTGCATCACAAATAATATCTTTCCCTATGCAGAGTGTTATAAGCGTTATCTGTTAAAGCATACCTGTTAGAAACCTAAAATTGGAAGTCAGTGCCTGGAAGCAGGGGGTCCTTTATAGATAGCTGAAGTCTTTGAAATTAGTTTTTCCTTGTGATTCAACAGGTCTTGAATGTTGTGACCTTGATTTAATATTTATTGAGCTTCCACAAGGTGCTAAGCCTTCAAGATACAGAACAAATCCCATTTTTTCGATTAAGTTTTTACCTGATTTAATTTGTCTTATTTATATTTATTAAAGCCCCAGCAATGTCGTTACAGATGTACTCACAGATCTGTTTCACATGCAGCATGGTCAAATAACGAGGGAAAAAAGAAAACACAGACTCATGCACACAAATTATAAATGTTTTGTAGAAACAATAACTCATTCATTGATTTCATGAAACCTATGGCTTAGCTTTTTTCCTTGCACGGGTGAAATTATAGAGACTGACAATGCTTTGGTTTCAAATTTTATTTTAGAAGGTTAATAATGATATTTGAGACTGTACCATCTTATTATTATGCTAATCAACAAAGCCACTCTAAGTCTATTTTGAAAATGAACCTTCTTCTCCATTACAAAAAATTAATAACAGTCTCAATTTTCCCACTCAGAATTTGTCATCTTAATGTTGAATCATAACAACCTTTAATTTGAGGACAAATTATAGAGAGATTTATAAACAGCAGTTATTGTCTTCTTAAAGGTCTTTGTCTTTATAGATAAGTTATAGCTAACTACCATCAGTAGCTCTTCTGTGGAAATGTCTTGGGGGTCCCAGGCCTGCATTTAATGTCAGAGGAAAAACAGGCAATATTCAAAGTCAATAGAACTGAACATCTCCTGTTCAACAATGTGGAACTGAAGATCATTAACAGATTGAAAAATTGCAAAACAAAGTTTCTAAAGATATTTGGAACACTGAGCATTCTGCATAATAATCCATAATAGGACTAGCAGTCAGTGTTCCATAGAATATCTGCTTTAAAATTAACTGTTGGCACTTTATTTTTAGAACCTGATTCTTTATTCAGTGTGATTTGGGACAGG
This sequence comes from Theropithecus gelada, assembly GCF_003255815.1. Taxonomy (NCBI): domain Eukaryota; kingdom Metazoa; phylum Chordata; class Mammalia; order Primates; family Cercopithecidae; genus Theropithecus; species Theropithecus gelada. The sequence continues at coordinate 91,785,912 of NC_037685.1, forward strand.
CCAGATGTTAGTTCGATGTCTAGTTCTTTCTCATTAAAGCTGTAGATGCCATAAAAAGAGAACTCCTTAGCCTGAAAAAAAAAAAATAAAAAAAAAAATAGAACTCATTGAAATGGTGCTATGTACCTTAGAAAATACAAAGAAAGTAGAAGCATTAATAGGAAAAGGATAAAAGTTAAAGTTCTATTATTTTTCTCCAGTGTTAGAATTCTTCTCAGTATCCCAGTACATCATCTTGAAAAACCCCTTTCATAAATATGTCTTATTTTAGAGGCCACTGCCTTAAATCTACTAGCTTGACTGTTAGTATTTTAGATCATCTGGAGAGATACCAAAACTTGTATTTGATATCACTGTATAGCTAAGCTCAGGTGTGTAATCATTCCTTTTGTTCCTAGAAGATGACTGTTACAGAAACTTAAATGTGACCACTTACATGTAAAAAGAAAATAAGTAACTGTCGCTTCGTGGGGTACAATTATTGTTAATTTTGCCAAAATTGTTGGCTTTGACTTTATTCACGTGATCAGGATTACTGTGATCCATTGATAATAGATGTTTCCAAAGTTGAGCAAAAGACTTGAAACCGTCTTGGACCGTTAAAAAGTGCTGAAGGCAAACTAGAATTCACTTTATCTTTACTTTCTTTACCTTCTAGTTGCACCATGTTTTACATGAATAGTCAGCCCCAGAGATAGAGAGCCAAGGGTGCAGTAGGCCTGAAAGTGGGAATTTATGGACACATGATTTCTTCCTGGTCTGATTGGGTTGTCAGTTTCACTGGAGAAGATATCTGGGGGAAAGGCCCAGCTATTACATGACTACCAAAGGAGATCATGCATTGGGGAATGGGAATGAAGTTTTCCTTGAGCTCTCCAGTCTTGCATCATGGCTCTCCAGATGTTATTTTGATGAAATATTTTCCGCTTTAAGAACACTACATTAAAGGGAATATTTCCTTATTAATATGCCTTTAGTTAGAAGTAATGTTAATAGGTGTTAAGTGAGCAAGTATTTCTATGGCCACATGCATTTGGAAAAGAACTTGTTATTCAAAGTTTAACAGTCCTTCATAGACTACTCTACACATTACCCTCTGATGGACGAATGTGCATGCATTTATCTTACAAAGTCTACTCTTACTGGGTTTCAGAGTTGCTATCTGCTTAGATCTTACCAGAATAATGTTCCATGAAACATACGCTGAGAAATGCTGGTCCATAGGGATCATGTTTCCAGGACAAGCCTTCTAAAGATGAGGGTCTAACAGAACCATTCCTAGTTTTTGTATTTCGGTTTTATGCAGCAGTTAGAAGGTATATTAAAACAAAACAATACAACAACTGAGTTGAGATCAGGCACTTAACACTCACAGATTTTATTTATTCATCAAGCATTTACTTAGTGTTCACTTGGTTTGTTTATCTCTATCTCACAGGATTCAAAAATGAGTGAAGCATAGCATCTTTCCTGCATAAACATTAAAAACAGAACAAAGAAAGTGAGAGAGGAGTCTTCTATCCACTTCTAAATAGAACAAAATGGTATCTCAGTGCCCTTAACTTTGAAAATGAAACAGAGCTTCTAGATCATCTCAAGATTTTGCAGCTTTGGAGAAAGCACGCTGTAGGACTCGTGGCATAGTGAGCTGCATTTTTGCCATGAGCGTCTGTATTAGGAAAATCTGGAGACTGCCCTCTCAAATGGCTCCTTGGGCCATGGATCATGGCTCAGGGGATGGGAGGAGGCAAGTCTAGGAGGGCCTGCCTGTGAGCTCAGGTGAGATGCCTTTGAGGCCACTAGGGAGAAGGTGGGCCAGAGTCATTGATGGGATTTGAATAGTGAAGGGGGTAATAAGCCAATGAAATCTGGATTGCTCAACTTAATATAAGCACATAAGTACTGTGTGAGGAAAATAAACTATGGAGAAAACAGATTTTCTTCTGCTGTCATCCCACAATAATGAACACAGAAGACTTCTGTGACCAAATGTGGGTCCTCCCCTGCACCCCACACACCAAGCAAGAGATCAATTCTGCAATGGACACAAGCATTGGGTATCCTCCACTTCAATCCTGACACCATCTACCTGGAGATAGCAGCAGATACCGCAGGTTGTGGGCTCAGTCCCACAAGACTGCCCTCGAATTTGGATGCCAATCACAAGCCCCAGGTTGTTTTATCTGTGCTTCTGACTGACTGGCTGTAAATAGAAGTTCCCACAATTCCCTTCTTCTGTTCAATTAGTTTGCTCAAGTGGCTCACAGAACTTGTTACAGATAGTTAGACAGGCACGAGTGGGGCAGGAGAGGGTCCTCCCCCACCTAGGAATGTTGGGTGATGGTTTGACAATTATCACATTGCCTCTCTAAAAGTGATAGGTTGGCAGCCGGTGCCAGGGAAAGGCCATTTCCTCATGGTCTATACCTGTTGCACTAAAATGTTAATTGAATGCAGATGCCAGTCGGGAGCAAATTTCTGGGCATGCACAGTAAGAGACAAAATGGCTGAGTATGATCTTCTGGGCACACTCCACCAGAAAAGGGAAGAAAAGCCTCAAATGGGCATGTGTTCAACTTCCTAAACACACTGCATGTGCTCACTTCCCAAGCATAAGGAGGGCACTGTGCATGCAGGCAGCCCACCCTAAGGGTAGAATCATGGGAAAGGGGCCAACCTATGAAGTCCTAGGATCAAGGTTAAAGATCACACTTGTTCTTCAAGTTACCTGCTTGGGTCTCTTCCAAGAATACTTTCCTTTCTTTTCTGTTCTAAAGCTTTTTAAAATAAACTTCCACTCCTGCTCTGAAACTTGCCTAGGTCTCTTTTTCTGCCTTTGCCCCTCAATTGAATTATTTTTTTCTGAGGAGGCAAGACTTGAGGTTGTTATAGACCCACATGGAGTCACTGCTGGCAGCTTGGATAACTTCCACTGGTAACAAACTCAGGGAAACATGTAGGTTTACAGGTTTATTGCAAAGAACGTAACAAAGGATGTAGATAAAGACATGGGGAGATCAAGGTATGGGGAAGATGCATGGAGCTTCCCTGCCCTCTCTGGGCATGCCGCCTTTCAGGAACCTTCATGTGTTCAACTGTCTGGAAGTTCTGTGAACCCTGTCCCTTTGGGTTGTTATGGAGGCTTCATTACACAAGAGTGATTGATCAAACCATTGGCCATTGGAAATCAACTCAACCTTTAACCCTTCTCCATTCCCTGGAGGTTGAGGGGAGGGGCTGAAAGTCCCAACCCTCTAATCCTGCCCTAGTCTTTCCAGCGGCCAGGCCCCATACTGAAGCTACTTAGGAGCTGCCAACCATCAGTCAATTCATTAGCATATAAAAAGGTATCACTTTGGATATTCTAAGGATTTTAGGAGTTGTATGTGAGAAAATAGGAAAGAAGACCAAATAATCATTTTACACTATCACAAGTACTCCGTCTGGTGAGATATAGAAAACCCAAATCTCTTAGAGCAATAATCTCAAGAAAAGATTATAAGGTGTCCTTGTATTAAAAAAAAAATTAATTTTATCATAGTTAAAAAAATTGGGGAGAGTAGAATGTAAGAAAAAATGTCTGAATTTCACAGACAGGCTTAGCCTTGACACATGCTGGCCGTGTTACTGAGCATGCTACATTAAGTTCTCTATGTATAAATGGTTTTTTTTTTATTTATTACAAAGGTCTAAGACCTATCCTCATAGCTATTGTGGATATTAAATGAGATACTACACATAAATTAACAAACACGTAGTAGATATTCAATAACCATTGGTTTCCTTCTTCAGACATTACATTGTCTGAAGCTATGATTAAAGTGATCATAGCTGACTGATTTCTTGATGTGAGAGAAATGGTAGGCTTTCTTTTAAAGATGGGAGAAACCTTAGAAGGATCAGCTGGTATGTAGCAAGGAGCTACACTAAGGTTGGAGGAGAATTATAAGGGCAGGGGTGGTGGGATGGGGTTGTGAATTATACCCATCCACCAATGGTGAAAGCACACTTATTTCTTAGAAATTTGTAATCACAACTGAGATCATTCTCTGATGTAGCAGAGAAAATATAATATCTAAACTTACAACTATTGGGATCACTTTCTCTACCTGGGTGACTAGAGAAGCAGAGGAGGCCACTCTAAAGAAAGAGGAGGGAAGAATTAGGCCAAAAAAAAAAAAAAAAAAAAAAAAAAAGAGTCCAGATGTGAAAGCCAGCCTAAGTTCCTGCTTCTGTTTGTTTCTGGGGATCAGATGTGTTCTCTCCTTAGCTTGTGTAATCAAATCCCATACCATTACACCAAATTTCTACTTTTAAGCATAAGCTAGTACTTCTTACCTAAAGACCACAGAGCAGGAAATTAAGCGGTTTCTGCAATTTGTGGCACTCTGAAGATTGTAGCAGGTAATTCACACTTTAGGCCCTGACCTTGTGAAGAAGGTGAATATGGTTTGGATGTGTTTCTCTTCCAAATCTCATGTTGAAATGTGATCCCCAATGTTGAAAATGGGGCTTGGTGAGAGATACTTGGGTCATGGGGGCAGATCCCTCATGGCTTGGTGCTGTCTTTGAAATAATGAGTGGGTTCTTGCTCTGAGTTCCTGTGAGATCTGGTTGTTGAAAACACTGTGGCATCTGCCCCACCCTTGCTCCCTCTGTCTTGCTCCCACTCTCACTGTGTGACATGCCTGCTCCGCCTTCACTTTCTGCCATGATTGAAAGCTTCCTGAGGCCCTCATCAGGAGCGGATGCCCGTGCCATGCTTCCTGTACAGCCTATAGAACCAGGAGCCAAATAAACCACTTTTCTTTATAACTTTCCCAGCCTCCGGTATTTCAATATAGAAATGCAAAAACAGACTAACAGAGGAGAGAATTTTAACAAGGGCAGAATTTTAAGATGCATAATGGACTCTCCAGAGCAGTCAATAATTTTAGTTCTTAAGTTCTGTGAGTAAAGAATTGATTATACCTTCAGGTATGAATGATTCTTTAGATTCCTGATTCTAACGGAGAAGATTCAGTTTAATCAGAGATTTTCTGGATTCAAAATCAGTGGAGCATAATTGTAATTGTCATAATAGCTCTATTATTCCTTCTGTTGAAAAACCTTAAGGCATTCTTCCTTACCAGAACACAGTGACATTGGAGGTGGCCTTCCTTAATAAAATACTCTGCTTTCTTCCTTTTCCATCTGGCAGTAGCTGTTTTGGGGACAGGACTCAACAGGCCCAGTGAGAAGGTTTTGCTTTCTCAACCAGCAGCTTTTGCTTAGTCCTCATTTACTTGACTGGTTCTAAAATGTAGAATAAAAGTTTGTACAATCAATATTTTCAGTTGACCCTTAACCTTTATTCACTTTTAGGTTTTCTTGAAATTTCCATTTCAAAGGAAGGGAAAAGCAAACCTTCAGTGGTCACAGTGGTCGGGCCTCTCCTCTTCCCACTGCCTGGCACTGCAAGTGGCCAGTTCACCCTGGACATTTTGGCCAAAGGCAGTTTAGAGAGCTCCTCTAAGCCCCACCTGCTTCTCTGTGCATTAGGGTCAAACCTGGTGTCATGGCACTTTCACTGCCTAGCCAGCTCAGGGCAGAAGTCATCTGGTGTCTGGTCTAGATGCTCCTCATGCCCCCAAATTGCCCTGTCCAAGCCCCAGCTTTAACCTTTTAGAGAAATAAAATCAGCCATTGAACAGTGTCATCAGAGAATGAGAGAAAACGTGAAATCAGAGCAAAACCAAAAGGATTTTAGAAAGGGGGAAAAAAAATAATGTCCCTGGCTAGGCCATTTTCTACTGATCCCACAAAGACAGCTTAAATGTTCTTACTTATCTGATTTAAAAGAATTGAAGGAGGAGGCAAGGGGCACTTCTTGATATTTCCTGATGAGGACTGAGCCCACCTCTTAGTTGAGAGTTATCCCTTAAATTGCCTGTGGCAGTTCTTTCAGAAATATGGTTACTACAAGATGATTGTGTCAGAGGTCATATGTTTTGGTTTTGTGATTGCTTCTCTAAGCCTTCAAATCATTCTGCAATTAACAGAATGGATTAAGCAAAAGCTGCTGTGCCTTCTCACTGGGCCTGTTGAGTCCTGTCCCCAGAACAACTACTGCCAGATAGAAAAGGAAGTAAACAGGGTATTTTATTAAGGAAGGCCACCTCCAATGTCACTGTGTTTTGTGTCTCTGAGCTACTTTAGGGAATAATCTTAATGTTTTGTATATTTTGTTTTGGGGATACATGTTTAAAAATTCATATATTCATATCTTGTGAGAGGCACTTTTCTAGATTCTGGGGATAAAGAAGGAACAAAGATAGGTGAAATATTTGTTCTCAAATGCTTAAATTCTGGAAGAGGCAAACACAAGCATATAATAAAAAAGTAGATGTTAAATGTTTTTCACAGAATTAAGATTAATCAATGTGATAAAGTGACTGTATGGCTGAATTAGGTTATCACCCTTTTCAGAATAGGTGACATAAATCAAGATCTGAAAGAAGATATGGAACCAGCCACACAAAGACCTTGAATGAAGGCATTCCAGGCAGAGGGAGCAGCTAGTGCAAGGCAGTAAAAAAGGAATAAACTGGCTGTGTCCAAGAAACAGCAAGATGGTGGAGCACAGTGGGTGAGAGAGAAGCATGAGCAAGATGAGACAGGCTGGTAGGTGGGGAGCAGGGTTGTACAGGGCTTACCTACCAGATTAAGAAATTGGGATTTTATTCGGGTGCAATGGGAATGTCTTAGAGTGTTTTAAATAGAATAAGGATATTAGTTTGAATTACGGTATTTTATTTTATTTTATTTTATTTTTTTTAAATTTATTTATTATTATTATACTTTAAGTTGTAGGGTACATGTGCATAACGTGCAGGTTTGTTACATATGTATACTTGTGCCATGTTGGTCTACTGCACCCATCAACTCGTCATTTACATCAGGTATAACTCCCAATGCAATCCCTCCCCCATCCCCCCTCCCCATGATAGGCCCCAGTGTGTGATGTTCCCCTTCCTGAGTCCAAGTGATCTCATTGTTCAGTTCCCACCTATGAGTGAGAACATGCGGTGTTTGGTTTTCTGTTCTTGTGATAGTTTGCTAAGAATGATGGTTTCCAGCTGCATCCATGTCCCTACAAAGGACGCAAACTCATCCTTTTTTATGGCTGCATAGTATTCCATGGTGTATATGTGCCACATTTTCTTAATCCAATCTGTCACTGATGGACATTTGGGTTGATTCCAAGTCTTTGCTATTGTGAATAGTGCTGCAATAAACATACGTGTGCATGTGTCTTTATAGCAGCATAATTTATAATCCTTTGGGTATATCCCCAGTAATGGGATGGCTGGGTCATATGGTACATCTAGTTCTAGATCCTTGAGGAATCGCCATACTGTTTTCCATAATGGTTGAACTAGTTTACAATCCCACCAACAGTGTAAAAGTGTTCCTATTTCTCCACATCCTCTCCAGCACCTGTTGTTTCCTGACTTTTTAATGATCGCCATTCTAACTGGTGTGAGATGGTATCTCATTGTGGTTTTGATTTGCATTTCTCTGATGGCCAGTGATGATGAGCATTTTTTCATATGTCTGTTGGCTGTATGAATGTCTTCTTTGGAGAAATGTCTGTTCATATCCTTTGCCCACTTTTTGATGGGGTTGTTTGTTTTTTTCTTGTAAATTTGTTGGAGTTCTTTGTAGGTTCTGGATATTAGCCCTTTGTCAGATGAGTAGATTGCAAAAATTTTCTCCCATTCTGTAGGTTGCCTGTTCACTCTGATGGTAGTTTCTTTTGCTGTGCAGAAGCTCTTTAGTTTAATGAGATCCCATTTGTCAATTTTAGCTTTTGCTGCCGTTGCTTTTGGTGTTTTAGACATGAAGTCTTTGCCCATGCCTATGTCCTGAATGGTACTACCTAGGTTTTCCTCTAGGATTTTTATGGTATTAGGTCTAACATTTAAGTCTCTAATCCATCTTGAATTAATTTTCGTATAAGGAGTAAGGAAAGGATCCAGTTTCAGCTTTCTACTTATGGCTAGCCAATTTTCCCAGCACCATTTATTAAATAGGGAATCCTTTCCCCATTTCTTGTTTTTCTCAGGTTTGTCAAAGATCAGATGGCTGTAGATGTGTGGTATTATTTCTGAGGACTCTGTTCTGTTCCATTGGTCTATATCTCTGTTTTGGTACCAGTACCATGCTGTTTTGGTTACTGTAGCCTTGTAGTATAGTTTGAAGTCAGGTAGCGTGATGCCTCCAGCTTTGTTCTTTTGACTTAGGAGTGTCTTGGAGATGCGGGCTCTTTTTTGGTTCCATATGAACTTTAAAGCAGTTTTTTCCAATTCTGTGAAGAAACTCATTGGTAGCTTGATGGGGATGGCATTGAATCTATAAATTACCTTGGGCAGTATGGCCATTTTCACGATATTGATTCTTCCTATCCATGAGCATGGTATGTTCTTCCATTTGTTTGTGTCCTCTTTTATTTCACTGAGCAGTGGTTTGTAGTTCTCCTTGAAGAGGTCCTTTACATCCCTTGTAAGTTGGATTCCTAGGTATTTTATTCTCTTTGAAGCAATTGTGAATGGAAGTTCATTCATGATTTGGCTCTCTGTTTGTCTGTTATTGGTGTATAAGAATGCTTGTGATTTTTGCACATTAATTTTGTACCCTGAGACTTTGCTGAAGTTGCTTATCAGCTTAAGGAGATTTTGGGCTGAGACAATGGGGTTTTCTAAATATACAATCATGTCATCTGCAAACAGGGACAATTTGACTTCTTCTTTTCCTAACTGAATACCCCTGATTTCTTTCTCTTGCCTCATTGCCCTAGCCAGAACTTCCAACACTATGTTGAATAGGAGTTGTGAAAGAGGGCATCCCTGTCTTGTGCCAGTTTTCAAAGGGAATTTTTCCAGTTTTTGCCCATTCAGTATGTTATTGGCTGTGGGTTTGTCATAAATAGCTCTTATTATTTTGAGGTACGTTCCATCAATACCGAATTTATTGAGAGTTTTTAGCATGAAGGGCTGTTGAATTTTGTCAAAAGCCTTTTCTGCATCTATTGAGATAATCATGTGGTTCTTGTCTTTGGTTCTGTTTATATGCTGGATTATGTTTATTGATTTGCGAATGTTGAACCAGCCTTGCATCCCAGGGATGAAGCCCACTTGATCATGGTGGATAAGCTTTTTGATGTGTTGTTGAATCCGGTTTGCCAGTATTTTATTGAGGATTTTTGCATCGATGTTCATCAGGGATATTGGTCTAAAATTCTCTTTTTTTGTTGTGTCTCTGCCAGGCTTTGGTATCAGGATGATGTTGGCCTCATAAAATGAGTTAGGGAGGATTCCCTCTTTTTCTATTGATTGGAATAGTTTCAGAAGGAATGGTACCAACTCCTCCTTATACCTCTGGTAGAATTCAGCTGTGAATCCATCTGGTCCTGGACTTTTTTTGGTTGGTAGGCTATTAATTATTGCCTCAATTTCAGAGCCTACTATTGGTCTATTCAGGGATTCAACTTCTTCCTGGTTTAGTCTTGGAAGAGTGTAAGTGTCCAGGAAATTATCCATTTCTTCTAGATTTTCCAGTTTATTTGCGTAGAGGTGTTTATAGTATTCTCTGATGGTAGTTTGTATTTCTGTGGGGTCGGTGGTGATATCCCCTTTATCCTTTTTAATTGCGTCGATTTGATTCTTCTCTCTTTTCTTGTTTATTAGTCTTGCTAGTGGTCTGTCAATTTTGTTGATCTTTTCAAAAAACCAACTCCTGGATTCATTGATTTTTTGGAGGGTTTTTTGTGTCTCTATCTCCTTCAGTTCTGCTCTGATCTTAGTTATTTCTAGCCTTCTGCTAGCTTTCGAATGTGTTTGCTCTTGCTTCTCTAGTTCTTTTAATTGCGATGTTAGAGTGTCAATTTTAGATCTTTCCTGCTTTCTCTTGTGGGCATTTAGTGCTATAAATTTCCCTCTACACACTGCTTTAAATGTGTCCCAGAGATTCTGGTATGTTGTATCTTTGTTCTCATTGGTTTCAAAGAACATCTTTATTTCTGCCTTCATTTCATTATGTACCCAGTAGTCATTCAGGAGCAGATTGTTCAGTTTCCATGTAGTTGAGCGGTGTTGATTGAGTTTCTTAGTCCTGAGTTCTAGTTTGATTGCACTGTGGTCTGAGAGACAGTTTGTTATAATTTCTGTTCTTGTACATTTGCTGAGGAGTGCTTTACTTCCAATTATATGGTCAATTTTGGAGTAAGTACGATGTGGTGCTGAGAAGAATGTATATTCTGTTGATTTGGGGTGGAGAGTTTTATAGATGTCTATTAGGTCTGCTTGCTGCAGAGATGAGTTCAATTCCTGGATATCCTAGTTAACTTTCTGTCTTGTTGATCTGTCTAATGTTGACAGTGGAGTGTTGAAGTCTCCCATTATTATTGTATGGGAGTCTAAGTCTCTTTGTAAGTCTCTAAGGACTTGCTTTATGAATCTGGGTGCTCCTGTATTGGGTGCATATATATTTAGGATAGTTAGCTCTTCCTGTTGAATTGATCCCTTGACCATTATGTAATGGCCTTCTTTGTCTCTTTTGATCTTTGATGGTTTAAAGTCTGTTTTATCAGAGACTAGGATTGCAACCCCCGCTTTTTTTTGTTCTCCATTTGCTTGGTAAATCTTCCTCCATCCCTTTATTTTGAGCCTATGTATGTCTCTGCGTGTGAGATGGGTCTCCTGAATACAGCAGACTGATGGGTCTTGACTCTTTATCCAGTTTGCCAGTCTGTGTCTTTTCATTGGAGCATTTAGTCCATTTACATTTAAGGTTAAGATTGTTATGTGTGAACTTGATCCTGCCATTATGATATTAACTGGTTATTTTGCTCGTTAGTTGATGCAGTTTCTTCCTAGCCTCGATGGTCTTTACATTTTGGCATGTTTTTGCAATGGCTGGTACCGGTTGTTCCTTTCCATGTTGAGTGCTTCCTTCAGGGTCTCTTGTAAGGCAGGCCTAGTGGTGACAAAATCTCTAAGCATTTGCTTATCTGTAAAGGATTTTATTTCTCCTTCACTTATGAAACTTAGTTTGGCTGGATATGAAATTCTGGGTTGAAAATTCTTTTCTTTAAGAATGTTGAATATTGGCCCCCACTCTATTCTGGCTTGGAGAGTTTCTGCCGAGAGATCTGCTGTGAGTCTGATGGGCTTCCCTTTGTGGGTAACCCGACCTTTCTCTCTGGCTGCCCTTAAGATTTTTTCCTTCATTTCAACTTTGGTGAATCTGGCAATTATGTGTCTTGGAGTTGCTCTTCTCGAGGAGTATCTTTGTGGCGTTCTCTGTATTTCCTGGATTTGAATGTTGGCCTGCCCTACTAGGTTGGGGAAGTTCTCCTGGATGATATCCTGAAGAGTGTTTTCCAACTTGGTTCCATTTTCCCCCTCACTTTCAGGCACCCCAATCAGACGTAGATTTGGTCTTTTTACATAATCCCATACTTCTTGCAGGCTTTGTTCATTTCTTTTTCTTCTTTTTTCTTTTGGTTTCTCTTCTCGCTTCATTTCATTCATTTGATCCTCAATCGCTGATACTCTTTCTTCCAGTTGATCGAGTCGGTTACTGAAGCTTGTGCATTTGTCACGTATTTCTCATGTCATGGTTTTCATCTCTTTCATTTCGTTTATGACCTTCTCTGCATTAATTACTCTAGCCGTCAATTCTTCCACTTTTTTTTCAAGATTTTTAGTTTCTTTGTGCCGGGTACGTAATTCCTCCTTTAGCTCTGAGAAATTTGATGGACTGAAGCCTTCTTCTCTCATCTCGTCAAAGTCATTCTCCGTCCAGCTTTGATCCGTTGCTGGCGATGAGCTGCGCTCCTTTGCCGGGGGAGATGTGCTCTTATTTTTTGAATTTCCAGCTTTTCTGCCCTGCTTTTTCCCCATCTTTGTGGTTTTATCTGCCTCTGGTCTTTGATGATGGTGACGTACTGATGGGGTTTTGGTGTAGGTGTCCTTCCTGTTTGATAGATTGCCTTCTATCAGTCAGGACCCTCAGCTGTAGGTCTGTTGGAGCTTGCTTGAGGTCCACTCCAGACCCTGTTTGCCTGGGTATCAGCAGCAGAGGCTGCAGAAGATAGAATATTTCTGAACAGCGAGTGTACCTGTCTGATTCTTGCTTTGGAAGCTTCCTCTCAGGGGTGTACTCCACCCTGTGAGGTGTGGGGTGTCAGACTGCCCCTAGTGGGGGATGTCTCCCATTTAGGCTACTCAGGGGTCAGGGACCCACTTGAGCAGGCAGTCTGTCCCTTCTCAGATCTCAACCTCCGTGTTGGGAGATCCACTGCTCTCTTCAAAGCTGTCAGACAGAGTCCTTTGCGTCTGCAGAGCTTTCTGCTGCTTTTTTGTTGTTGTTGTTGTTGTTGTGTAGCTGTGCCCTGTCCCCAGAGGTGGAGTCTACAGAGACAGGCAGGTTTCCTTGAGCTGCTGTGAGCTCCACCCAGTTGGAGCTTCCCAGCAGCTTTGTTTACCTACTTAAGCCTCAGCAATGGCGGGCGCCCCTCCCCCAGCCTCGCTGCTGCCTTGCCAGTAGATCACAGACTGCTGTGCTAGCAATGAAGGAGGCTCTGTGGGCGTGGGACCCTCCCGGCCAGGTGTGGGATATGATCTCCTGGTGTGCCTGTTTGCTTAAAGCGCAATATTGGGGTGGGAGTTACCCGATTTTCCAGGTGTTGTGTGTCTCAGTTCCCCTGGCTAGGAAAAGGGATTCCCTTCCCCGTTGGGCTTCCCAGGTGAGGCGATGCCTCGCCCTGCTTCAGCTCTCGCTGGTCGGGCTGCAGCAGCTGACCAGCACCGATGGTCTGGCACTCCCCAGTGAGATGAACCCAGTACCTCAGTTGAAAATGCAGAAATCACCGGTCTTCTGTGTCGCTGGCGCTGGGAGTTGGAGACGGGAGCTGTTCCTATTCGGCCTTCTTGCTCCGCCCCTCGAATTACGGTATTTTAAAAATAACTCTGCTTCTTTGGTTGGTGGATTATAGGAAAGCAAGCAGGGAAATGTAGAAACCAGTTAGGAGGTCTTTTAATGGTTCACCCTGTAGGTAATAACAGCCTGAACAATGATGTTTATGGGAAACATAGAGTATATCTATAGGCTGTGGATATGCATTTGAGGCTGAATTAATAGCATTTGTCGATGTATTACATGGCGTGTGTGTGTGTGTGTGTGTCCCTGCATATGTGAGAATACATACACTTCGGGAAGGATAGCGTTAAGAGATGAACAAAGATAATTTCTGGACATTTTGCTTGAACACTTGGGAGACTTTTGGCATTATTTACTGAAATGGAAAAGTTGAGGGGGAAATAAGCTTGGTTGACGCAGATGGTAAGAAATCAAAATTTTGCTTCTGAGACATGCCAATTACATATCTACTTTAGAATAAAATAAGTATGGAATCATAGGAGATAAAAATGTGAGACTCATTAGGATCAAGATGGTGTTCCAAACCATGAGACTAAAAAAGAAAACAGAAATAATGGGTCTAAGAAAGAGTATTGGGAACCAACGTTCGTTCGTTCGTCCCTTCGTTCGTTCGTTCATTCATTCATTCATTCATTCATTCATTCATTCATTCATTCATTTTCTTGAAACCAAAGGTTTCCAATCAGGTTGCCTGACTGGTCTTTATTTATATATAACCCCAGATTTCTTTTTTCCTCATTTGTACAAATTTGAGGACAAGTGCAGTTGTGTTCCATGCATCTATTGTATGGTGGTGAAGCCTGGGCTTTCAGTGTATTCATCACTCAAATGTGTACATACATTGCACTCTTTAGGTAATTTCTCATTACTCATCCCCTCCCATCCACCCACCCTTCTAAGTCTCTGATGTCTCTTATTCCATACTTGATGTCTGTGTGTTTACGCTATGTAGCTCCCACTTATTAGTGAAAATATGCATATTTAACTTTCTGTTTCTGAGCTATTTCACTTAGGATAACGGCTCCTAGTTCCATCCAAATTGCTACAAAAGACACGAGTTCATTCTTTTTAATGGCCAAGTAGTATTTCACGGTTTATAAACATACTACGTTTTATTTACTCAATCATCCATTGATGGACACTTGGACACGTAGGTTGATTCTATATCTTTGTGATTGTGAATAGGGTACTGACATTTAGAAGTCAATCAGAAGTGAATTGAGATTCAGCAAAGCAGACAGAAAAGGTGTAGTCAGTGATGTTAGCAGAAAGTCAGGAGAGACCAGCCTTACACAATGCAAAAAAAAAAAAAAAAAAAAAAAAAAAGTGTACCAAAAAAGGGAGTCAAATATACCCAAGTCCCTAAAGGTCAAGAAACTACAAAGAAAAGCTAGTATTGGCTATATTCTAAACAGTCGATTGCTGGATCATCTGGTAGTTCTATTTTTAATTTTCTGAGGAAGCTCCATGTTGTTTTCTGTCATGGCTATACTACTTTACATTCCTATCAGCTGTGCCTGAATGTTCCCTAATCTCCACATCCTCACCAGCATTTGTTATTTTTGTTCTTCTGCTTAGAGCCCTTCTAACTGGGGTGAGATGATATCTTATTGTGGTTTTGATTTACATTTCCCTGATGATTAGTGATCAATTGTATATTTGAATATGAGATGCAAACAGAGGCTACCACTGGGTATATTAAAATTTACCCCCAAACAACCCCCAAAACAAAAAATCAAAACAGGAGATAATGGCAAAACATTAACTAAAACAAAGGTAGTAGATACTGAGTCAATGGAGATGGAAACAGAGTTCTGGGTTAGTGGGGCTGCCGTTTTAAAAACCAAGGAGGGAGGGTAGTGGAGCCAAATATGAGTCATTGAAGGCTTGGTGAGTGTCTTTGGAGAGGGATCAACTCATGAAGACCTCACTTTTATCTTTTTAAAAATTATTCAGAGGGGGTTCTTGATTCTAGTAGAGTAGCTAATCTGAAGACTTTCTCCCCACTTTCTTGCTGATTATATCAAATTCATTAAGATGCCTTGATTGTAGGATAAAACACTCAATTTATCAGCTAATAAGAAAGAGTGATACGTGCTAATTAAGCAATGGCACAGTGTTTTATTTTCAAAGTTATAATTATGTTGTTTACTCATTGAAATAGCTTTTTTAGACTAATTTGCTCATGGAATTAAATAGATATCACTCTTGTGTATACCTAAAACTAGCAATTACATATAAAGAGAATTGGTTAAATATTTTTAAAACTTCTTTACATTTGGAGTCTAACTCTTTTATATTACTTTTCAACTCAGCAAAGTCATCCATATTTTTGCACATGATATTATAACCTATGCCATTAAGAGCATTATAGCATTTCTTAAAAGCATTTTGAAGTTTTCTTCCAAGTTACTAACTTATGAATTTTGAAGCTGATGTTTTTACATTTGACTAATTTATAGCTTTATTTAACCTTACTGAATCATGCATCACTGAATATTAAACAGTTTCTCTTCAAAATCAGCATTAAATTTCTGACAAACTGATGTTTTCTGTCTTAATGATAGTTTTACGTGATTAATAGATATATCAGTCAGTCTCTTGTTGCTGTGAAATTTCTTTCATTGACTTTGAGGAATTTTTCACTTTCTCTTGCCTTCAGGTACATTGCTTGGCATGCAGTACCAACAGTGCATAATTCATTTGAATGCATGATGATATATACTACTATGACCAAGTTTGCATATGCATGCACAGACAATGGCAATTTATAATGAATTACATCTGGCCCACAACAATTATAAACTCCATTGGTTTCAAAAATGTTAAAATGTGAAAAAAATGTACATTTTAAAATCAATATAACATGAATTTACTTCTCATGTTCTGGGTCCTTTTGCATAAGAGAATTACACAGGAAATAACATGTTAATTGTTTTATAATGACTTTTTTGCCTTATTTATCAATCACATATTAATTTATGTAACGGAAATCCAGATAGCCACTTTTTAAAAACTAAATCAAAAAGAAAAAAAGAAACACACATAGCAAATCAGAATGTACTGAATTTCTAGCTTATCTTGTAGCTAGGGAGTGGCTATATAACAGTTCTGTCCATTGATATGTAAATTGATTTCTCCTGGATTTCTTGGGAAAGTTTTTACATTCCAAAGGGACATATGAAGCTGATACAACCACCCACACCACTAATCTGACTTTGAACATAGACTTGTCTGTAGATGCAGTGCCATCTTGCAACCATTGGGTAATACCCAGGTGAGTGGGAGCCAACATAAGATGGCAGAACAGAATAACACACTCGGTTAGGAGTAGTTTCACTGGGAGGCAAGTGAATCACCTGAGGTCAGGAGTTCAAGACCAGCCTGGCCAACATGGTGAAGATGTTTAGTAGAGAACATCTTCTTATATATATATATAAGTATATATATAAGCTGGATGTGGTCACATGCACCTGTAATCCCAGCTACTTGAGAGGCTGAAGCAGGAGAATTGCTTGAACTCAGGAGGTAGAGGCTGCAGTGAGCAGAGTAGTTTCCATGAACAGATAAAGTAGTTCCAGCAACTGCCTATCTCTAGACTTTTTATATGAGGAAAAGAAACTCTCGTTTGTCTAGTAGTTGGAATATACGTGATCTGCAGCCAAACGTTTTGCTAGTACAACTTATATTGGCATACTCAAAATGTTAGGTTTCTGCATTGGGTTTTCACTCTTAAATATAACCAGGTACTCTAATCACTTCCTTTTTTTTTTTTTTTTTCTGGAAATTGTTCTGAGTTACTCAATGGTTCTCATTTCGGGGGAGGTTTTCCTATACCAACTTGCTGTTCTCAGATTCTCCAGGTTTTGTCTGCCCTTTTCATCCAATTTTAAGAATTGGCTACCAATTCAATATTCTGTCATACTGATCCACACACCTGATTGAAAGCAGTAAAGTTAATCATTTCCAGAGCTGTTTTTTATACCTCTTAAATTCATTGCATATTGTTTGCTCACTTACAAGGAATAATCTCCCATAGAGGTGATCTCAATCTGAATACCAGTTTATATAAGAATATGGCTGTAACTTTTTTGCCTTTTCTGTAATACTGAGTGCTATGGTGTGAATGTGTCTTCCAAATTTCATGTGTTAGAAATCTAATCCTAAAATTCATATGTTGATTGGATATGGGGCCTTTGGAAGATAATTAGGACCAGCTAAGGCTCTCACCAGATGCTGGTCCCATGCTGTTGGACTTCTCAGCCTCCAGAACAGTGAGCTAAATAAACCTCTATTCTTTATATTAATAAATTACCCAGTCTGGGGTATTCACTTATAGCAACAGAAAATGAGCTAGGACACTGAATGACCAAAATGTCTCCAAATGTGATTTGAATGGTGAGTCTGAGATTCAATACAGAAAAGAACTATTTCAGATAGAGTTAAGATGAGAATCTCCAAAGTAGAACAAGTGGGTAGCTGTTTTCAGGTGAAGAATCATGAAGTAGAGTTCAAGGTTCTGCTGATAAGCAAAATAAATGTCGTTACCTTTAGGTTAGAGCAAATCAACATTCATGGAAGCTTTCATTGCTAGTCTATAACCCAGGAACAAATTATTGGTGTGTAACTCTTCTAACTATAGTTCTCAAGAAATAGATAAAGGCATAATGATAACTGCTTAAATCTGTTGACTTAGTCAACAGACTAAGTCTGTTTAATTATAATTTTAAATTAGAATTTCACAGGTTTCCATTCATTTTCACATAACTTATGTTGAAATATTTATTTGGGTCTATGGTGGAAAGAACTCTTCTCAATCTTATTAGTAGAAATAAATTAAAGTTTGCACTGATAGAACAGTAAAAAAAAAAAAAAAGGTTACTAAAAATATAGTAGATTAGTCAATAGGCTCCTTCCTAGAGAGTCCTTGCGAAGCTTGGAAAGATCCACTTGAATTTGGGCAAGAAATCAAATCATGGTTCAAATTAAGGGCATTATAGCTCTATTTCTACATTGCCTGATGAATTGTTAACAATTTTTGACCTTTTATTGCAATAAAGTATATTTCTAAGAGAGTGTTTCTCTCTCTTTAAAAATATTTCTATTATGTATATTTTTGTATTATTATTTTAATATTGGCCAATAATTTATTAACTTTTTTGTTTTTGAAAGGAGAAAAAGAATCCCTAGTTTAGGAAAGACAGTCCAGTTAAGAGCTTGCCTTTTAACATACCTTCTGCCCCCTGAAGAGATCCTTTTAGCCTTCTATGCACATCACCTGTGACAGTATTAAATTTCTCCAAGAGAAGGACTAAAAGGGGATCATAGGGAAAAGTAAATACAAAAATTCCTCAACTTACTGTCTGAGGTTACTGACATATTATTAAAAAAGAATTGAATTTTAAGAACTAAATGCTTCATTTCCCAAGGGTTTATACATTTTCCCTATTTAGTTTTCCAGCAAAACAATTTTGATAAAGGCAAAGATAGAATAACCCTATTAATACATTAATATCAGAGGCTGAACTTCTGATCTCCCTGAAATGCATAATAATTTTTTTTCTGTTAATACTTATCTTCTTGTCAATGTAAATTACATCTCTCTCTCTTTCTCCGTCTCTCTCTCTCTCTCTCTCAGAAAGGTTAATTTTGGGCCGGGCACGGTGGCTTACGCCTGTAATCCCAGCACTTTGGGAGGCCGAGGCTGGTGGATCACCTGAGGTCAATAGTTCGAGACCAGCCTGACCAATGTAGTGAAACCCCGTCTCTTCTAAAAATACAAAAATTAGCCTGGCATGGTGGTGGGTGCCTGTAATTCTAGCTACTCAGGAGCCTAACGCAGGAGAATTGCTTGAACCGGGGAGGCAGAGGTTTCAGTGAGGCGAGATCGCGCCATTGCACTCCAGCCTAGGCAACAACAACAAAACTCCGTCTCAAAAAAAAAAAAAATAAAAATAAATAAAAATAAAAATAAATAAATAAATAAATAAATAAAATAATAATAAAAAGGCAGGGCGCAGTGGCTGAAGCCTGTAATCCCAGCGCTTTGGGAGGCCGAGACGGACGGATCACGAGGTCAGGAGATCCAGACCATCCTGGCTAACACGGTGAAGCCACGTCTCTACTAAAAATACAAAAAACTAGCCGGGCGAGGTGGCAGGCACCTGTAGTCGCAGCTTCTCGGGAGGCTGAGGCAGGAGAATGGCGTGAACCCGGGAGGCGAGCTTGCAGTGAGCTGAGATCCAGCCACTGAACTCCAGCCTGGGCGACAGAGCGAGACTCCGTCTCAAAAAAAAAAAAAAAAAGGGTTAATTTTGGTCCTTCAACCCTTATGGCACCTGTGAAGGTGGTTTCACAGCATTTGGCAGTTTTTGTTTTAGTAGCTAACTTAATAGGTAACAATAATTTAAGGAACTTGAATTTTCATAATGTACTTTTTACAGAGGACATTAGTAACTTTGAGCTCAAAACATTATTTCCATATGGATTATTTCTCTGGAACGCTATTTAAACTAAAAGAAAAAAATGGATACTCTCAAACTACTAGTATGAAATTAAAAGATAAAAGGTAAGCCAAGGGAAGATACTCTTAAATAGCCTACTGGAACATCGTAAGATAAATATTTTTGACTAGGTGGAAAGAGTCCATTCCACTCTTCAATTTAATTTGTAACTTAATATTAATTTGCTAGAGTTTGATTATACATGCAATTGAAAAAATGAAATTACATGAATATAAAGTTTAAAATTGGAGCAAATATCTCTTCAGTTCTGTGACTTCATGATGTGTACATTTTATTTGCATATTTTGTAAAATGTTCTAGTAGACTATTAAGTGATTGTGCTTTTACCTCTTCTCCACTTAAAGGGATTGGAAGGCTACGTAATCCTATATCTTGTTTTTGTAAAGATGATCAGAAAAGTAAAGTAGTGTGAAATTATTTAGACACCCCTCCACTCTCCTGTTTTTTTTTTAAAGCAGGAATTCTAATAAATCCAATGAAAGGTTATAGAATCAGCGATCACAGTCAATGATGAATAAAGGTATAAAGACATTGTTCCTACTGTGCAGATAGTACAGCAGATATCAAATTAGTCTATATTGATTACTGGTAAGCTGCTTGCTCATCTTTGTAAGTCTTTAGCAATTTTCCTAAATTTTATAGATATTAAGGTTTTTCCATTCTACTTTTTGTAATGTTGTAGTGCTGTCTTTATTAAACTCTTGAAAAGTCACGCCAGACTTCAAAATGCTGTGCAGTTTTAATATTGACATGAGAAGTGAGCACAAATACTTGCAAACTCTCATAGTTAATTCCACAAGAGTTTCTTTAGATGAGCTCTAGGCAACAGTTATCATGTATTTTTAAATGGAAAATCTGTTTCTCCAAATTTCAACTTAATACTTTTTGAGTCGATTATTCTCAAACTTTCTTTGTGCACCTCTTACAAGATGTTGAAAAACTGTACATTCACACATACAATATTAAACTTTCATTTAAGATGTAACATTTATCATGTTGCATATGTTTATATTTAAAAAAAAATCAAATTACCTTTTTAAAAGTTTTCAATGGAAACAAATGCCAGAGCAATTTGATACTCATCATCAGCTGTCTAAAAAAATATATATGAATATTCTTTAACAGTTAAAAATTTTTACTTCATTTTTCCCTGTGATCTTATATTTATTCCTCTTACTCAACAGAATTTTACATTAATGTAAAATATGTTTTTGCTTGATAGATCAGAGTTATATATTTTATTCAATGAAACTATGTATATAAATTAAAATGTTATTTCTTGTGACCAATAATGTTCTAAGTGGTTAACATCTTCATTGAGTTATCATTATAATTATCAGTTCAAAATTACCATAAGAACATAAACCTAAAATTTTTGATAATTAATCAAAATTTATGTTTATATGATTTTAAAAATTGATGTATTGATGTGAGAATGAGATAATTCAACACTAGTTCTATGCTGTTTTTCTTTTTTATTAAGTACTGAAAGCTACATAGAAATAGATACAAATAAATAAGTTACTTTGAACTCCTACCTTATTTGTTAAAAATCACAGACTGAACTGTCATCAAAAATTATGTTTGATCTCTACCAGTTTATAGCTTTAGGCCATTTTTGTTTTTCAATTTTGTCTTAAGCAAATAATTGGTAATTACCTGTCTTGGAAATGGATTTGTTTCCCAGTTACTAATGCCTTTTGCCTTTTCAGCACCCTCTATTGAAATTACCCTTTGCTGCTTTGGTGGTTTTCAGAGCTTGGGGCAATTCACTGCAACAAGATTCTGGATGTAGGAAATGTGTGTCCTTTTTTTTTTTTTTTTTTTTTTTTGTAAAGTGGGAGAAAGGCAACTGGGCCAGGAGAACCAGCATGATAAGTTCTTTGGCTTATCAAGTGTTTGCAACAAGTACAAAAGACTCTTGATACTCAGGAAACTGATACTTGTAACTTTTTTGTATTGCACGCCCCTTCAAAAGTTTCCAGCTATAGACAAAGAACCCCCATGCCATATTCATTGCTTTGGAAACTCTCAAAGCTCTATGTATTCTTTAGTAATGTATTTAGGAACTAGTTTTTTATTCTACTATATTGCAAAAGGAGCAAGTTGACTTTCTCATCCCATCAAGACTATTGGTTTAAGCAGGGAAAGGGTGGTGGTGGGGCAACAGATAGAAAGGGAAAAAAAAGTGAAATAACTAAGAAAACCTCATTCTGCTTTGATGTAAAGGTACTTAGGTCTAATTTCCTTAGAAAAAAAAAATGAGTATATCATCTCATTTAACCAGAACTCTTTGTCAGGAGATTTTAAGTCAAAATTACTTTGAGATCATGTAAATATACTCTTCCTCACGAAACTTTTACTATCAACTTTGAAAGCCATAGGTGATTTTCTTATTTCTGCAATCCTTCTATGTTTATTATCTAGTATTTTACTATAAATAAGTATCTTTCTATTTAAATCTCTATGGACTTGCAGATTCTTATTTTATTCCATGAATTAAAACCCATTATATCATTATCTCTCTTTTTGCTGAAATTTTGCTAGATTTGTCCTATATTAGAAAATAATTGAGAGTGTAGAGATAGATAAGAGAGTGCTTATGGCAATTTAAAAAGATTCATCGTGATGAGAATGCAAAAAGGAATATAGAGATTAAATATGAGAAAAGCAATCAAAATGAATGAAAATAAATATAACAAAAATAATTAGAGATAAAGTGATATCTAGGGAGACAGACAAAGGAGTTCTAGCATACACTTATTGGAAATTCCTATATAATAGATCAGAATACATACTTGAAATATGATTGAAGAAAATATGAACTTTGAAATGGCATGTCAGGTCTTAGGAAAAATTAACATGTTATGATCAACACGGAGACATATCCTAATACAACGGCTGAACTTTGAAGATAAAGACTCCTTTGGACAATCAGGCAAAAGCAATGATTCATCTCTAGAGGGTAAAAACAAAACAGACTGACATCCAACTTCTCCACAGTAGTATTTATTCTAGAGGACAGTGGAGAGATGCCTCTAAAATTTTCAAGAAAAGAAAGTATGACCCAAGTATCTTATATCATCCAAATTTTCATTCAAATATAAAAGCAATAAATAATTTTTAATGTTCATTAACTCTGAAAATACTAGGAAAATATTTGCAATTCATATCACAAAGTGCCAACTTTTATGTATCTGTAAAGAACAGGTAAATAAGATTTTTTAATATGAAGAATCTTATATAAAAAACTCTAGAGAGACCAGTAATCCAAAAGATACATGGGCAAAGATTATGACCAGTTTACATGAAAGAAAATATAAATGGCTCTAGAATATATATGGAAAGGTATAAATTTCATTCATAATGAGAAATGCAAATGAAAGTCATACTGAAATATCATGTTTGACCCATTAAATTGGAAAAGATCACAAAGCTTGATAACACTGTGTATTAGTGAGTGTGTGTGAAAGAAGCATTTTAAAAAATCCATGTAGGGTAATTTAGCAACATTTATCAAAGTTACAAACACACATACCCTTAACATTAATAACTCTACCTCTGGGAATTTATCTTAGAGATCACTTACCTACCTGCAAAATGACGTATGTATAATACAAGTCGCTGCAGCATTATTCGAAATAGCAAAAGACTGAAAACGAACTAAATGTCTATCAACATAGAGCTGGTCAAATAAATTATGATACATCCATTCAATAGAATAGTATCTACTGAAAAAAGAAAGTAAATTTATTGCTGTTAGGGGATAAGTTCCAAGGTATAGTTTAGTGGGAAAAAATAAGCTTCCAGGTAAATAGAATATTATTATTTGTGTAAAAGGAAGGAACAACTATATGAATATATTTGCTCATATATGCATTGTGCATTGTATATGATATTGTTATTAGTTGCCTCTGAGGAAGAGAAGTAGGTGGCAGGATAGGAGTTAAAGAAAACTTACTACTGTATTCTGTGTACTTTTGGAATTTTGAGCATATGAATGCCTTACCTTTTAATCAGTGAATAAACAAGCAAAAAAATGTCATAGTTAAAAAGGCGGACTTTTTTTTTTTTATAATACTAGAATTTCTAATTTTTCCTAAGTCTAAAAACAGTGGTTAAGAACACTTGATCATCTAAGGCAAAGTCAATGCACATTCATCCTTGTTTATACCTCAGTATCTCATATATTCATCGTCATGACTTAAGTCAACACTTAAGACGTTTTCTTTTACACATTTTTCTTCACCAAAATATTCTACATTCCTTCATGCTATTCTTCTTCCAATTGCTGTGTGCAAGGTTGTTGTCCTGGACTATACTTCCTGACCTATCTGCTCCTATGATAAATTACTCAAGTTGTGATTAACGAGGTCCTTCAGTCATTCCTTTACGAGTTTTCCGACTGTGGTTACTGGTACATTCCTTTTTTCGACCATACGCTCATGGTGCAGGCAGGTCCTGTCTAAAAGAAATGCATTATCAGCGCTGTTGGATGGGTCATATTTTAGGGCCTCAGTCATCATTACCAATTTTTAAGAGAATTATTAATGTAACTTGCCAGTAGAATAAAAATAGATGAATCTATAACCATCCAAGCTGATATGCCCATTAAAGAGAATGATTTTTGTTTGAACTTTATAGATTCTGATCTGAAACTAAGAATAAATGTAATAAAATTTTGGAAAAGTTAGTGTTTGCAATCAGAGGACAGTTTGTAATCGAGAACCTTTATTTAATAAATGGAATCCTTTGATGACTGTTAATTTTGTAACCATTGTGCCTCGCTCAGGGCCTGGTGCTCACTAATTGTTCACCAAGAGAAAAATAAAAGAATTAGTCCTACATTTGGGCAGCTTTTAGCTTTGTCATTGTAGAAAAAAATGACTACTGTGTTAAAGATATTATGCTGAATTTTAGAGAGCACACTAAGGAAAATAAGAAGCACAAAATAAATTATTGGTAATTTAACAATAGAAAGGAATAAAACTTTCATTTGAAATAAAGTTTTGTAATAACTGCAAAAGTAGCTACTTTTCAGTTTCGGACATTAAAATTGTTTTAATTTATTTTCATTTTTGGGTAATTTTGGGAGGAAACAGGTTTAACAATATGTAACAAGATTTTTGTCTTTGGAAATTGCAATCTTTGCTTCAAAGTAACATAACAAAAAGATTTGTTGGAGGTTGGGCAAAATACCACACATTTACTGAAGTTTTAATATTTAAAATGCTTTAATATATTTATTTTCAATGCTAATCAATAAAATTGAGCAAATCAGTTATTACTTTCAATTATATAATTTGCTGATATTTTGGTGAATTCAGTTGTATTTAATAAAACCAGAATATTATATTTGCCTTGTAAATAAATACAATGTTAATAACTAAGATATTTAGAATATGCTATTTTATTACATGACTGCCATGGTCTGAATGTGTCCTTCCAAAATTCCTATGTTGAAACCTAATCGCCGACGTGATGGTGTTAGCACTGGAATATTGGGAGGTAATTAGGTCATGGGAGTGGAACCCTCATTAATGGAATCAATGCTCTGTAAAAGAGGCCCTAGAGAGCTGCCCTTTTCCTTTCACCTTATCAAGACACAGCTAGAGTTAGGACCTCACAAGGTACTGAACCTGCCAGTGCCTGAATTTTGGACTTCCCAGCTTCCAGAACAGTGAGAAATAAATTTCTATTGTTTATAAGCTACCCAGTCTAAGGTATTTGGTCATAGCAGCCCAAAAGAACTGAAACAATGACATTAAAAATTTTTTGGTGGCTTCTATGACCAAATTGTTAAGTTTGGATTTCTGACTTATTTACATAGTGTAACTTTGTGATAAAGTAGATGGATGGTTTACAGAGAACAAAATTCCCTTCACCTTTACTCCATCTCACTTCTGTATAAATAGAGTAACAGCATTAAAACTAAAAAAGTAACAATGTTTTAGGCATTTTTTTCAATAAACAAACATTTGCTGAAAGCCTCCCAAGAGTTAGCCAACTTTGTCATATTTTAATTTTGTGCCAATCTTGTCTCGTGTGTACTACAGGATATTACTATAGGAAATTAAATTTTAGTATTGTAGTCCTTCAACCCCACTTCAAGGGTGCAGTGCAATCTGGGACTTACTCAAAGGTAAACTCTAATTGTTTGAAACCCTATCTTTTTGTATTCTGATATATTACCTTCTCACTTCAGACAGGTAATTAAGGTTTGAAGATAAACCATTTGTTTCTTTGCTTAAGCATCCTCTGCATTTATGGCTTCCCTGATGTGATGGTTGATAGTAAGTGTCAACCTGATCGGATTGAAGGATGCAAAGCGTTGTTCCTGGGTGTGTCTGTGAGGGTGTTGCAAAAGGAGATTAATATTTGAGTCAGTAGACTAAGACAGGCAGACCCATCCTTAATCTGGGTGGGCACCATCCCCTCTGCTGCTAGGACTAGAAAAAGCAGGCAGAAGAAGGTGGCATCAGCAGACTTGCTGAGTCTTCCGGAATTCAACTTTCTCCTGTGATGGATGCTTCCTGCTGTTGAACATCAGACTCTGAGTTCTTCATCTTTGGACTCTTGGACTTACACCAGTGGTTTGCCAGGGACTCTCAGGCCTTCAGCCACAGACTGAAAACTGCACTGCCAACGTTTCCACTTTTGAGGTTTTGGGACTTGGACCGATTCATTACTGGCTTCCTTGCTCCTCAACTTGCAGACAGCCCATCATGGGACTTTACCTTGTGATTATGTGAGTCAGTTCTCCTTAGTAAACTCCTCTTCGTGTATACATATATCCTATTAGTTCTGTCCCTCTAGATAACCCTGACTAGTACACCTGATTTTTACCATGTTCAGAGTATATAGCAGTAGTCAAGCATATGCCTTCACTGATGGGCCACTCTACCAAATTCTCTGGAAAATTCCATGCACATAGCAATACTGGAGAACAAGGGAGGAAGAATAAGTACAAGTGAACAAACGTGTACCACAGTTGCAACTGTACAGAGATTATGTTCCTGAATCCAAATGGTTGTTGAGTGTTTAGAATAGATGAACTTGAAGCTTTCTAGAACATGTTAAGAAAAGTTTCATAAAAGGGTAAATAAAAACTTTAGTCAAGTTGTGAATAAAAGAAACCAAGAATAGTAATGGATGAACTCATCTCATAAATTAATACTCATTGTTAATTAATGACACAAGTTTACTTGATACTAGTAAAGACTACGAAACTATATAAACACACTTAAGTAAGAGTAATGTAACTTGGGGAGAGTAAAAGTTATAGGTAAATAATGGTTGAAAGTAAAATGAATTACTATGATGGAATGATCATATCAAGAGCACTTAGAGAAAATAACTTTTGTCATTGTTGTATTTATGTATAGAGGGCAGTTCTTTTGGATATGTCAGGGACTGTGGAGTTGGACAGACCTTGGTCCAAATCCCAGCTAAGCCACTTAATAACTAAAGAATTTGAGAAGGGGGCACATGAGAAGGGGCGACAAATTCTGTGTGTTTTAATATCTTAATTAAATAGAGGATAATGTGTACTTTGTAGGGTGAGATTGGAATTTGAAACATTTGGTTGATGCTATCCAAATCATAGCTATTTTATGATTAAAAAGCAGGTCAGCTCATGATTCATTTTTGTAGCTTCCAAAATGTTAAAAAATATAAAGATTTGAAAAGGTAATGAACAGGGAAAGTGGCTAAAAAATATGTATGACACATGTATCATCCTGTGTAAATGGAGTAACTCTGTAACAGTAAGCATATTGGGCAAGTTAAAGCAAAGGTTTTGATGATAAAACAATGGTTTAAGTTTCATAGACTGTGGTTTGTAGATACCAGGACATTTTATATAGGCGATATATAGATTCAGAGACCATTTAATTAATATATAAAATGAAACACAGTTGGTCCCAGAGGCTCTAAAGGCAAGAATATGTATGGTGAAATCATTGAGAGATAGGGAATGAATTGGTCCTCCATTATGTTAGGACATCTTAAAATCTCTTTCAAGTGTTCCAAGAGTCTCTATACAAGTTACTAGTTAATGTATCCACTTTGCACTTATTTAATATTTAAGATATATTAGGTCTCCGAGTTTTAAATGATTTGTGTAATTTTTAACCTTTTTCACAAGGGTTCATTGATTTATCTGAAGCTATTGCAATCATCTAGAGACTTTTTCCCTATATAAAGCAAATTAAAAATTTGAAACATCAGTTAGCAAGAGGGTCATGATTTCTAAATTCACTCGTAGTAAAATTCACAATTTCAGATCTAGAAGAGACTATCGACATGTCAAAGTCAAGTCTTCATGGAAAACATCAAGACATCAAGGCTTTAAATGGTCATCATAAATGTTCTATGAAAAGCATATAGTGATGAGAGTTTTTATAATTGACACATAATAATTGTACATATTTATGTGGTACAGTATGACATTTCCATATATGTATACATTGTGTAAAGATCAAATCAAGATATTTACCATATCCATCACCTGATGCATTTAATATCTCTTTGTAGTGATAACATTCAAAACCTCTGATATAGTTTGGCTATGTCCCCACCCAAATCTCATCTTGAATTGTTGTTCTCATAATACCCATGTATCATGGGAGGGACCTGGTGGGAGGTAATTGAATCATGGAGGTGGTTTTCTCCATGTTGTTCTCATGAGATCAGATGGTTTAATAAGGGGCTCCCCCCTTTGTTCAGTTCTCATTCTCTCTCTTGCCACCATGTGAAGAAGGATGTGTTTGCTTCCCCTGCCACCATGACTGTATGTTTCCTGAGGCCTCCCCAGCCCTGCTAAACTGAGTCAATTAAAGCTCTTTCCTTAGTAAATTACCCAGTCTTGGGTATGTCTTTATTAGCAGTGTGAGAATGAACTAATACAATCTCTTTTCTAGCTATTTTAAAATACATAATATAGTATCATTAACCATAGTTACCCTGCTGGGCAATAGAGAACCAGCATTTTTTCTTCTTAACTGTAAGTTTGTACTCATTGACTAATCTCTCCCTATCACCTTTCCTTCCTTCCCTCCCCTGCCTTTTATAACTACTTTTCTACTCTCTACTTCTACAAAATCAACTTTTTAAAGATTCCACATTTGAGTAAGATCATTATCTTTCTGTGCCTGGCTCTTTTCACTTAACATAATGTCCTCCAGGCTCATCCATGTTGTTATAAGTGACAGGATTGCATTCTTTTCTAAAGATTGAATAGTACTCCATTGTGAATACAGGCTACATTTTCGGTATTTGCTTATCTGTTGATGAACACTTAGGTTGATTCATATCTTGGCTATTGTGAATAGAGCTGCAATAAATGTGCGAGTACAGATATCTCTTTGACATACTGGTTTTATATCCTTTGCATATATACCCAGTAGTGGGATTACTGGATTATATGGTAGTTTTATTTTTTAAATTTTTTGAGGAATCTCCTACTGTTTTCCATGACAGCTGTACCAATGTATCCTCCCATCAATGAAATACAAATTTCCTTTTTTCTCCACACTCTCACAATTATTTGTTATCTCTGTCTTTTTGATAATTAGAATCCTAACCAATGTGAGGTGATATTTCATTCTGGTTTCCATTTGCATTTCCCTGATGGTTAGTGATGTTGAGCATTTTTTCATATACCTGTAAGCCATTCGTATGTCTTCTTTTGAGAAATGTTTATTAAGGTCTTTTGTCCAATTTTAAATTAGTTGATGATGATGATTTGCTATTAAGTTGCTTGAGTTCCTTAAATGTTCTGAATAATAAACCTGTATCAAATGCATAGTTTACAAATACTTTCTTCCATTCTGTAGATTGTTTCTTCACTCTATTGATGGTTTGTTGTGCAGAGCTTTGTAGTTTGAGGTAGTCCTATTTATCTGTTTTTGCTTTTGTTGCCTGTACTTTTGAGGTCATATCAAAAAAAAAATCCTTGCCCATACCAATGCCAGGAAACATTTCCCTTATGTTTTCTTCTAGTAGTTTTATCCTTTCAAGTGTTACATGTAAGGCTTTAATCCATTTTGGTTGATTTTTATATAGTAAGAGATAAGGGTATAGCTTGAATTTTCTGCCTGTGTATCCAGTTATCTCAGGTCCATTTATTAAAGAGGCTGTCCTTTCCTTAATTTGTACTCTTATCACATTTGTCAAAAATCAGTTGAATGTAAGTGCATAGACTTATTTCTGGGTTCTCTATTCTGTTCCATTGGTCTATGTGTCTATTTTTATGACAGTATTGTGCTATTTTGGTTACCCGATCTTTGTAGTTTATTTTAAAGTCAAGTAATATGTTGGCTCTTTGGTATCTTTTATGTTTCTTATGTATTTAGAATTATTTTTTCTATTTCTGTGAAGAATGTCACTGGTATTTTAATAGGGGTTACAATTAACCTGTAGATTGCTTTGGGTACTAGGAACATTTTAAGAAAGTTAATTCCTCCAATTCATGAACACTGGATATCTTTCCATTTTTGTGTGTGTTCAATTTCTTTCATTAACATTTTATAGTTTTAGTTGTAGATATCTTTTATTTCCTTGCTTACATTTATTCCCAGGACTCTCACTTTTTGTAGCTATTGTAAATGGGATTCATTTCTTGATTTCTTTTTTGGATTGTTCACTATTAGTGTAAAGAAACACTACCAATTTTTTAAATATTAATTTTGTACCCTACACTTTATTGAATTTGTTTATTCTAACAATTATTTTGGGTAGCGTCTTTAGAGTTTTCTAGCTATAAGATCATATTTTCTGCAAAGAGGGATAATTTGACTTCTCCTTTTCCTATTTGTATGCCCTTTATTTCTTTCTCTTGTTTAATTGCTCTGTCAGACTTCTAGTACCATGTTGAATAGAAGTGGTGAGAGTGGAAATCTTTGTCTCATTCCAGTTCTTGGAGAAAAACTTTCAACTGTTTGCCATTCAATACGATGTTATCTGTGGGTTTATCATATATGACCTTTACTGTGTTGAGGTATGTTCTCTCTACATCTAGTTTGTTGAGAGCTTTTATGATGAAGCGATGTTGAATTTTATCAATGTTTATGCACTTATTGAAATGATCATTTTTTTGGTCCTTGATCCTGTTAAGGTGATATTTCACATTTCTTGATTTGATAATGTTGAAACATCTTTTCATTTCTGGTATGAATTCCACTTGAATATGGTAAACAATCTTTTAAATTTGTTGTTAACTTTGATTTGTTAGTATTTGGTTGAGGAATTTTGCATTGATGTTTATCATGAAGATTGGCCTATAATCTCTTTTGTGTTGGTGTTGTGTAACTGTCTCGTTTTGGTATCAGGGTAATGCTGAATTTCCTGCATTCAGACTATGCATACTATGCGTATATAAATGCAGACTATGGTCTACAGATACAAGGAAATATAAGATAAAAGATATGTAGATTCAGAAATCATTTAATTAATGTATATAAAACTGAAACACAGTTGGTTCTAGAGGTCTCCACAGGCAAGATAATGTGAAATCATTGAAAATGAATGGGTCCGTGATCACATGCATCTCCAAAATTCATTCAAATGTTCAGAGTCTTCATGTAAGTTTCCATGTTAATTTTTTCATTTTGCATTTATTTAACATTTAAGATATATTAGCTGTGTAAGTTATGAATGACTTGTATAATTAACTTGGATTTTGTTTTATGCTTTTCTCACAATTGAATATTTTCCTGAATTCTCTTGCCAAAATGAATTTTTATTTAGGTTGCAGGTGTGCTGTTTTGCTTGTTCAACAGATTTCTTTATCTCTTCTGCTCAAGCTAAAAATCAGTACCCATAGAAATCACTGAACATTTTCAACATTTTAAAATCAAGCTAGAAACCAACGAAGTACTTATTGAATAACAGTGACTAATGGGATTAGATATCTAATTCACCAAAAATAAGTACTTAATTCCGACACTGGCAGGAATAATAAACATGTGACATCACAAACTTTGTGAAAATTTCAAAATTAAAATATAGCAAAATGCGTAATTAGTTAAACATTAAAAACCCTTTTTTAGAAAATAAATGAGCAAAAATATGAGACTTTTCTAAAGGAGGAATAATGAAAGGGGATTTATTTTATTTTGTATTAACATAAACTTTTTAAAAGATAAATACAGTACTACAATGTTGGTATGAGACCAAATAGATTAATAGAACATAATACAAAATTTATTTACAGGCTCCAAAGGTAAATACTAATCAAAGGTAATATTCCGAAAGGTACCTTTTAATCATATAGGGGCCATTTTCATATGTTAATTAGACATTTTGGTTTTTTCTGTGCATTGCTTATATTTCATTAGGTTGTTTTTAATCTAACTCATCTCCCTTTTTCCTTCCCTCTCCCACTTTACCTACCCCTCTCTCCTCTTTCTCATTCTCTTTCCCTCTCTCTTCAACATGTTTAGAAATGCTATTTGAAAGGAATGATTCAAGTAAGATGAAGAGTGAAAATAATTTATATTGCATGCTTCCTGTGTTTTAGACTTTGAACAAAAATAGGACATAGTTAAGCTGTGTGAACTTAATATAGAACTTTGGTTACTGAGACATATAAAAATCTACATTTTATCACTTCTGTAAAAATCATTGTCAATAGAATGACTTTCTGAAAAACAGGATTGCTCTTTTAAGTATTATATATAGCATTTGATCATCTGAATAGACACTGAAAAAATGAATTTGATAAAATCCAATGTCTGTTCCTGATGAAAAATGCTAAACCAATTAAGAGAAGGGCATGTGATAAAGGGCATCTATGAAAGACCCACAGCTGACATCATATCTAATGATGAAAGACTGAATACTTTCCCCATAAGATCAGGAACAAAATAAGGATATCCACTTATATGACTTGTATTCGACACTACACTGGAGTTTCTAGGCAGTGAATAGGGAAGAAAAACAAAATCATTCACCTTGTAAAGGAAACAATTATATGGTCTTTATTTATTGATGACATGATCACATGTATCAAAAAACCTAATGAAATTTACAAAAAATGCTGCTAGAACTAATACATAATTTTAGCAAGATTTTAGAGTACAAGATCAATGTAGAAAAGTTAATTATGTTTCCATATACTACTAATGAATAATTGGAAATTATAATTAAATAAATAACATGTTTTCCCACAACATCAAAGGTACGAAGTGCTTTGAGATAAATCTGACAAAAGATGTGCAAGACGTGTACACGGAAAACTATAAAACATTGCTATGAGAAAATACAGTGGATCTAAATTAATATAGCAACATCCATTGTGGTTGACTGGGGAAGGAGAGTGTTGCAGGGAGGGCCATCAGTAATCTTCTGGGGGTGATTAACCTGTTGGTTATTTGATTGTGAGGACAGTTTCATGAGTTTTTTATATATATATATGTCTAAACATCAAATTATATATTTAAATATATGTAGCTTTTCATGTGACAGTTATACTTTAATAACATTGTTTTTTATTAGTAGTATATTTTTTAAATTTCAACCAGATTTCATTATTGAAAGACTTGCCTTTAAGCACTAGAACCCAGACTTCAAAACGCTGTTAATATTCACTCTTCATTACCAACTTCCGAGACATTACTGAGACTCTTTCGAAGTAGTGTTTTCTTTTGGTGTTGTGAGTGGTAAACTCAGTTGGGCATGATCGACATCTTATTCTGGTGACTATTTTGAAGATTAATCTTTTGTCTGTTATGTTAAGTTGCAAATATTTTCTCCTAGAGCAGGGGTTGGCAAATATTTCAGAGTTTGTTGGCCATATGGAGTCTGTCACAATAGTCCAGTCTTCCCCAGAGTATGAAAGCAACCACAGACAATATGTAAATGGTTGGGTATGAGTGTGCACCAATAAAACTTTATTCACAAAAACTAGCAGTCAGTCCATGGGCCACCATTTTCAACCTGATCTAGAATATTACTTGTATTTTAACTTTATTAATGATCTATTTTATTATACAGTTGTTTGAAACTTGTAGTCAAATCTGTCCATTTTTTTGGTTACTCTTAGGCTTCATATCTTTCCTTCTGTAATGTTATACAAATATTTTTCTATAAGTTTTCCAGTATTTTGTATAATTTTACATTGGAAATTTTGATACAGCTATAATTTACATGAGTGCATGATGTGAGGTAAAGCTCTAATTTAATTTTTTCATTGGATTTCCAAATGATCCAACACTGTTTATTAAAAACTCCATTTTCTCACATTGACTTGAAATTTCACCTCTATTGAATATCATATTTGTTACAGTAAGTAACTAGTCAGGTATGAGCAGGGCAGGAAAGACCTCCTTCCCCCCACCCACACACCAGGAGAGTCCAGCAACCGTTAAGTGATGGTCAGGTGACTGTTAACTGTCTCTAAAGTAATTGGTCACAGCCAGCGCTAGGAAAAGGCAGTCTCCTAATAAACACCTAGAAAAAACCTGAAACTGGTGATCAGCAGCTCCCCAGCAAGATCTCAGGAGTTGAGAGAAGTGATGCAAGATCCCAGAAGTATACCACTGTATGAAACCCCAAGTCAAAAGGTCAAACTGTGTACTTGATCTCTGAAGTTGCTTGCTTGGCCCTCTTCCAAGTGTATTTTTATTTTCCTTCCTTTCATTACTGCTCTAGAGCTTTTTAATAAACTTGCTCTAAAACTTCCCTCAGTCTCTCCTTCTGCCTTATGCCCCTCAGTCGATTTTTTTCCTCTGAGGAGGCAAGAATTGAGGTTGCTGCAGACCTGTTTGGTTTTACCGCCAGTAACATATTCTCCTATATACATGATTTATTCTGGAATCTCTATTTTATTTCACTTATCTATTTATTCATGCTGAGCTAACACAATCCTCCTTTATTTACTGGACTTTTATGATATATTTTTCTTCTAGGCAAAAAGGACTCAATCTGTATTACTATTTTCTCTTTTCTTGAAAGTATTATTTTTCATTATTTATGGATATTTATTGCTGTTGTGATTTTTTTCTCATACATTGTTTTGTGTGTGTGTGTAGAAAACTGTTAAAGGTTTTCTGTCACTTTTGTGCCTTGCTAATATTCTAACAGTTATAATAGTTTTTCAAATGATTGTCTAGGATTTCATAGCAAAACAATCATAACACATGCAAACAGTGAAATATTTGATTCTTTATTTCCAATGTTTATTTCCCACTGTTTTTCCTTATCTTCTTGCCATGGCTAGGAGGGACAATAGAACGTTGGATATTAGTAGATTACAGGCATTTTTTTGTCTTGTTGATGTTTAAAATTTGCTTTTAGTAATTTGAAATACAGAAGCCAACATCAGTTCTCTGTTTCAAAAATGTTCTGTTCATTCTGATACATGTATATGTAAACATATATATGTATATATATATTTCTGTGTGTGTATATATATATATAAATAAGTTTTAGTTTTGTTTAATGAAGTACTTTTAAATTTATAAGTTATTTTGGTGAGAATTATAATACTTAAAATATCATATACTTCCATTCAGGAATAATGCATCTTTATCTATTACTTTTCTTATATTGCTAAGTAAAGTTTTCTTTCATATTTCTTGTTAAAGTTATTTAATATTTCTTGTTGAAAGTATTGCAAACAATTTTATATGTGAAGTCATTGTGACATTATTATTACTTTGTGATTAATTTTATATACTTCAATGAACTATTTGAGGTTTATGGAAGAACTGATTCCT
Organism: Theropithecus gelada; assembly: GCF_003255815.1. NCBI lineage: Eukaryota > Metazoa > Chordata > Mammalia > Primates > Cercopithecidae > Theropithecus > Theropithecus gelada. The sequence goes on from NC_037685.1 coordinate 91,821,139, forward strand.
ATATATTCTTTCAAAATTTAAACATAGAAAACACTTGTAAGTTTAATTGATTATTCAATCATTTTGGGGGTTGATAATTATTTTTAGGTTGATAATAGTATCATCTACAAGTAATGCAAGTTTTGCCTTATTTTCAGATAGTTATATCTCCTATTATACCTCCCTCTTTTTATTTATTGCTTTGGCTAGAAAAATTTTAATAACAGTGTTACTGCTTGTCAATCTTGCCTTATTCCATTTATTATAATTTAACATTTCTTTGTAAAGACTACTATTGGATTTTGGCCAGATATATATCATAATCATTCTAAGGAAATTTCCTTCTCTTTCTATTGTATTAAGAATTTAAAATCAGGGCTGATATTCAACTTTCATGATTTATTTATTAACATTTGTTGAGATAATTGTGTGTTTTTGGACATTTTTAACCTATTGGTAACATGTGTTTTCTGAATTGATTTCCTAATTTTGAGGTGTCTTTCTATCTTTTCAAACCACGTATTTGTTCTGGTATGTTATCTATTTAATAAACTGCCAGATTTGATTTGCATACTATTTTATTTGTCACTTGTGTAAGTATTTACTAATGAAATTGCTTCAGTTTTTTTTCTTGTACTGTATTTGCCAAGTTTGGATATCAAAGCCATGTTAGCTTTATAACATCATTTAGGAAGTTTTCCATTTTTTATTATTGAGCAAAATAACTTTTGTACATTCTGAGATTCTTCCTCTGGATAACATGTATATATCAAAGACAGTCTTTATTTTATTTTATTTTTTTACTCCCGAGGCTAAAGGTAAATTATTTAGACACTGGAATAAAAATCTATTTGACTTGGAGAATTCTCAAGAATTTTATCTAGAATTTTGTTTTCTTTTTTTTTCTACTATAATTTTTGGCTATGAGAAACAACTGCCATATTTCTTTAAAATTTTAGTGTTTAAAAGTCATGTGAAATGTTGAATATTTGTTGAAATGCTTTTCTGCCACTAGTCTATGGGAATCCATAGTTGAAATGAAATTCTTACACAGGTGTTGGTTGAGTTTGGCTTTGTCATTTTCCTAAACAACTTTAAAATATTGCTATTTCAACTCAATTTAGAAATAAAGTGTCGTATGTTCTGTTTGAGATTGGTATTACCTATTTTGTTGGAAGGTCTGAATGTACCCATACATGTTATGTATGTGTTAAATTTCGATCTGTGGGGTTAAGTTGTGTTTTGGGATGTACCAAAAAAAAAAAAAAAAAAAAAAAAAAAACACAAAATTTTAAAAAGCCACAAAACTTCTGCTTCAGAACTCCCAATCTTTTAGTCTCATCTCATAAGAAAAAAATCAAGCTATTAACTGTGAGATAAGATTGTTGTGAGATATGAGAAATAAGTTAAAAAATTAAAATTATAATATACATATATAAAATAAATATTATAGGAACGCAATGCAAAGGAATCTATATCAATTTTCCTTGTTATAAATTTCTACACATAAAATAAATAATAACTACTTCCTTCTCAAAGGACAAACTTTGAATATCTTCACACTTTTAAAACAAACTTTATTCATGATTTTATAGGTTCATGTATCAATATTTGCAAAATAAATAAAATATTGCTTGAAATGAAAAATGGTTTCAAAGGTAAATATCTTAGTGTATTTCTGTAGCTTATTTTACTCTCTTGTGGTTCCTGAAAAGAAACCAGCAGGAACTGACCCAGGTCTTAGATTTTTAGATCTGAATGTTATCACATAGTTGCTGGCTTCCAATAGTTATTGTTGGATTTGTGCTGCTCAATGAAAAATTTCAGAATAAAATAGCTTTCTCCTGAAGTAGCTGAGAGTTCTGTTTTGGTGCCAGTTCCCAGTCCTTATCTCCAATGTTTGCCAAAGTATAAATAGCTCCAAAACATTAGCATTGGTTGCTAAACACTTTGCTACACAATAACTCTATCATCACTTTACAATAACAATTGACAAATGATTCATTACTGTCAGAGAGAAGGTTTTTAAATCACTTCCTAACAACATTTATTAAGGATTTTGAAGGTAATCAGTGGAGATACATTTTTTCTAGTGTATTTATTCTTCATCTGCAGTCTTTAGGGATGTGCCAATTATAAATTATCTACTATTTGTTGTGAAACCTGGATAACAAGATAATATAAGTAATTAACAAGGTTTGTACGCTACAGAAAGATATTATATTTCCTGACATGTTTAAACTAACAGAGTGAAATTGTATTGATAGTAATTTATTTCTGTTTCATCCCTGAGGACAATAAGTATTTTTTCTCAGTCCTATTTAGATAAGGATAAAGTTTACAGGTATATAATACCAGGAATTTAGATACAAAAATACTAGAAATCAAATGAATCTTAGTTTGGGCTAGTTCTCCAAAAATCAGTAGTTTAGGTTTGCAGATAGAGAATTTTGTGAAGAAAATATCTCCATGTGTCTACCAAATCTTTTTCTTTATTCCTTCCTCCCTCCTTTTTCTCCAGTATAATTGCTTTTTTTTCTCTGCTCAACAATCTAACCAGAATAGAATTAATAAGGTTTTACTTTATATTATCCATGTGTTTTAAACTAAAGCAAGATTGAATGTGTACCTTATAGACCCTGTAAAAGCATAAATGAATGTACTTATTTCATTTCCTCATTTCTATGAATCTAAATCTAGAATAGATTCTTGTTCATCTTAGGAGAAATAGCTGACTTTTAAAGACTAACGGAAGCAATATTAAAAATTTTTAAATAAACAAAATCTAAGCAATTAAAATAGTACTTAAGATGACTCTATGCTTCAATGTAACTGGAGTGAAAAGCAATGTTCAGAATAAGTTGTGGTGCAGAGGGAGCCTGAGTACTCTAGTCATCCAGGGTGGTGTGGCCAATGTTTCCCTTTCTGGTATAAATTCAATGTCCTTTCCCCTGGCCCAGGCCTAATATCACATCAACTGTGAATTTATTTTGCCATCTCTTTCACAAGATTGGCATTTAAAAAGCAAAACTATGAAAGATAACCTGCTAATGAGTTTTTTATCCTCTTAGGTTCTCTAAGAAACTCTAATTCATGTAAAGAAATGATGCCCAGTAGTACACTTATCTGCTTCCCGTATGACCTCAAATTAGGAGGAAAAAATGATTTTTTTTTTTAAATTAGAAAGTAAGCTAATCACACAGCATCCTAAAATGAAACTAATTTGTATCTTCACCACTTTGGGGTTACTGGACATTCCATATCAGCACTTTTCTCACTAAGCTTTCTTCCCTTTTAGATTTTATGGAGATTTTGATTTTGTTTTACTATTAATATGGTTTGGCTGTGCCCACCCAAATCTCATTTTGAATTGTAGTTCCCATAATCCACATGTGTTGTGGGAGGACACCAGTGGGATGTAGTTAAATCATGGGGGATGTTACCCCCATGCTGCTGTTATCATGATAGTGAGTGAGTTCTCATGAGATCTGATGATTTCATAAAGTGGTTTTTCCTCCTTTTGCTCAGCACTTCTCTCTTGCCTGCCATTATGTAAGACGTCCCTTTGCTCTTCCTTTGTCTTCTGCCATGATAGTGAGGTCTCCCCAGATATGTGCAACTGTGAGTCCATTAAACCTCTTTCCTTTATACATTATCCAGTCTTGAGGATGTCTTTATTAGCAAAATGAGAAGTAATACAGTAAATTAGTACTGGCAGAGTGGGGTACTGCTGTAAAGATATTCAAAGATGTGGAAGTGACTGTGGAACAGAGCAACAGGCAGAGGCTGGAACAGTTTGGAGAGCTCAGAGGAAGACTGGAAAATGTGGGAAAGTTTGGAACTTGCTAGAGACTTGTTGAATGGCTTTGACCAAAATGCTGATAGTGATACGAACAGTAAAGTCCAGGCTGAGCTGGTCTCAGATGGAGTTAAGGAACTTATTGGGAACTGGTGTAAAGGTCACTCTTGCTATGCAAAAAGACTTGTAGCATTTTGTCCCTGCCCTAGAGATTTGTGGAACTTTGAACGTGAGAGAGATTATTTAGGTATTTTGAGTAAGAAATTTCTAAGTGGCAAAGTGTTCAAGAGAAAGCAGAGCATAAAAGTTTGAAAAATTTGCAGCCTGATTATGGAGTAGGAAAGAAAAACCCATTTTCTGAGGAGAAATACAAGCCAGCTGCAGAAATTTGCTTAAGTAACGAGCCAAATGTCAATCTCCAAGACAATGGGGAAAATATCTCCAGGTCATGTTACAGATCTTTGTGGGAGCCCTTCCCATCACAAGCCCAGAGGCCTAGGAGGGAAAAATGGTTTCCTGGGCCAGATCTGAGGCCCCCCAGCTGTGCACAGCCTTGGGACTTGGTGCCCTATGTCCTAGCTGCTCTGGCTGTGGCTAAAACCAGGCCAAAGTACAGCTTGGGCCATAGTTTTGAAGGATTCGAGTCCCAAAGTTTGGCAGTTTCCAAGTGGTTGAGCTTGCAGGTGCACAGAGGTCAAGAATTGAGGCTCAGGAACCTCCACCTAGATTTCAGAGAATGTATGGAAACACCTGGATGTCTAGGCAGAAGTTTGCTGTAGGGTGGGGCCCTCATGGAGAACCTGTGCTAGGGCAGTGCAGAAGGAAAATGTGGGGTTGAAGCCCTCACACAGAGTCCCTACTGGGACACTGACTAGTGGAGCTGTGAGAAGAGGGCCACCATCCTCCAGACATGGAAAAGCTACAGGTATTCAACATCAGACCATGAAAGCAGCTAGGAGAGGGGCTGTACCCTGCAAAGCCACAGGGGCAGAGCTGCCCAAGGTTGTGGGAGCCTATCCCTTGCATCAGTGTGACCTGAATGTGAGACATGGAATCAAAGGAGATCATTTTGGAGCTTTAAGTGTTGACTGCTCATTTGGATTTTGGACTTGCATGGGGCCTGTAGCCCCTTTACTTGGCCAATTTCTTTCCAAATTTTTGGAAAGGCATGAATACATTTTGAAATGTGAGGACATGAGATTTGGGAGGGACCAGGGATGGAATAATATGGCTATGTTTCCACCCAAATCTCATCTTGAATTGTAGTTCCCATAATCCCCATATGTCCTGGGAGGGACCCAGTGATAGGTAATTGAATCATGGGGGTGGTTACCCCCACCCTGCTTTTCTCATGTTAGTGAGTGAGTTCTCACAAGATCTGATGGTTTAATAAGGGGTTTTCCCCTTTTTATTTGGCACTTCTCTCTTGCCTGCCCCCATGTAAGACATTTCTTTACTCTTCCTTCATCTTCTGCCATGATTGTGAGGCCTCCCCAGCCGTGTGGAACTGTGAGTTCATTAAACCTTTTTCCTTTATGAATTACCCAGTCTTGGGTATGTCTTTATTAGCAGTGTGAAAGCTGACTAATACAACTATATATGTATATGTTTTTACTTAAATTGCACAAGTATCCCTGCATTCAGATTTCACATGGGTTTTCAAGGTCAATATTTTAACCTCAGTAACTTTGCATCTTATTGACTATTTTAAAGTTAATATGGCTACCTTTTACTTTCAGGGCAGAGAAAATTAGTGATACTTAGACTTACTGGTAATATATCACTTGAACGAATTCAATGTATGCTTTCAAAAAAAAGTCACCCTGCAAACAGTTATTTCTCTAGAACTAGAATTAATGCTGTTTCTTAGATTTTCAAAAGCTTCATATTAAAAGCTGACTCAATCCTCAATTGCCATTGATTTGTGAACTTGATGCAGTGGCTTCTTTATAACTTGACAAAAATCTAGAGAGATTTAGTTGAGTTTTACAAATTCATGCTGCATGAATTTCTGTTGAGTTATTAGCTTATTTGACAGAGATGAAACATGTGAACAAACATCCTAGTTTTCTTGTTTTGTACATAAAAAAGAAACAGTCTCTCAGGTGACAATGTGGCATTAATTTATCTGTTTGGTAAGCCCAAACGCACTTTAAAAAATTTGTCCATAATATAAGGAGTCATTCCTTGCCTGATTTAATTAATGTTAACAATATGTTATTAGAACAAACTGTCAAATGTTCACTACTATTTCTTTTCACCAACATTTTTTTCTTCAAAGGTAAATTGATATACACACACACATATATGTGTGCCTATGCATGCAAACACACACATACCCAAGCTTGTTATATTATTTGTTATATTACTATTTTCACATTACTATTATAAGTTAATGATATTATATTTCAGTTAATTGCTATACTTGAAATGCCTCTGTTCTAGAACTTTGAAAAATAATCAACATCTGAATGGAACTAAAATCTTGAAATCTCAACATCATAAGACACGTTGAGGGAGAGAATAAAATAAAGATCACTCAAAAGAATTTGGTAATGTCAGTATTTTCGTTCTTTTGTAGTCGTTACTTGGGGCAGAGATGATAATAGCAACTGACCAAGAGAGACTTGTTGTTTCTCTGAGCTGCATCAAACTTTAGACAGGCCCCTGGCCTTTTCTTAGAGCATTTACCCTAGAAAAATGTATAATTATAAATTCTTTATCTCTTTGAGATACAGTTGAGCCTTGAACAATGCAGGAGATAGAAGTGCTGACCCTTGTGTAATAAAAAAATCTACGTATAATATTTGACTACCTCAAACTTAACTACTGATAGCCTACATTAACCAGAAGGCTTACTGATAACATAAATAGCCAATTAACACATTTTTATATGTTACATGTATTATATACTGTGTTTTTACAATGAGGTTAGCTAGAGAAGTGTTATTAGAATCAAAAGGAAGAGAAAATACATTTACAGTATTGTGCTGTATTTATCAATACTGTAAATTTACCACATCTGTTTACAAAATGAATTGTCCATCTGAAATCATGGGCAATCACTGCTGCAGATCTCAATCTATGGTACATATTAAGCAGTTGAACTTTTTATTGTAATGCCGTGGCTTTTCTCTGCTTCTTGGGAGCACTTCCAACATCATTAGTGGCATTTTGTTGTCTCCCATGGTGTTACTTATGGCTTACAGTATTACACTTAGCATGATGAAAAGATGCAGGAACCGAGAGATATTACTCTTTGTGGTACACAATTTACTGGAGAGATGAACTACTTACATGGGGATGATAAGTGTCACACAGCATTTTAAGCAGATACTCACAACACTTCAGCTTACTGCAATAGCAACAAGAGGTGGCTATGAAATTATTGCAGTGGTACAGTATGCACTACAGTTAATTTTATGCATTTATGTTTGCTTACACCTTTATGTTTGCTTGTATTTCTCTCCACTGTGAATGGCACCGACTACAATCTCTGTGTGTAAGTTTTGATAAATGTTAAGTTATGATAAGGGATTTATTTATGTTTTATGGTATTAAATGATAAAAAATAGACTAGTATCTGTATATTTTATGCATTTATGACAAATCAAACTTTTTTATATTTCTGGGCTACATGGTTAATCTGTGAGTTGTTTTAAATTATTGCAAATCTCAAAAACATTTCTGATGTATTTATTGAAAAAAAATCTGTGTATGAGTGGACCCATGCAGTTTGAACCTGTGTTGTTCAAGGGTCAACTGCATATGTACATTTTTTAAAAGCCTCTTGCTAGTTTTCCAACCCAGGAATGTCTTCCTCAAGGACCTGGGAGCCATCTCTTTGAAAGGTAATCATTAAGGAAGAAAGCACTCTTACCTCCAGGCCTCTGTTCAGTTGGAGTCAGTTAGCAAACACAGATGGCCTAATCACAGAGAACAACATTTGGAAACTCAGGGAAAGCTTCATGTGCTCAGTACATCCCATTGATCAACCTCCACATTAAAGTCTTCTGGTACTTTTTTTACTAGCTACTGGACCAGCACTTAAAAACCTTCCCATCTTTTGTTTGTCATCAGAGTTAACCACAACCTGACTTCTGGCTTCTCTCCCCTATTGCAATAGCTTGAAATAAAGTCTTCTTTATCAATTTAACTTTGTCCAGTAAGTTTTTGCTTTGACTCAACCAGCTGGCAGGAGAGAGGGTTTTGTGGATGAAAATAATTCTTCACATTCTACTCTTGGTGTTGTTACTGATCACAGGTTCTTAGGCTCCCACGCAATAGAAACTGACAGGAGGCCAAGCAAACTTTTCCCAGCTAGGGTTTATTAAGACTTATGCCTGGACAGATTGGGCAAAATGGAGACAGCCCAGAGGATAAGTTCCGCAGCTGGTTCCCTGAGCAAAGGTTCTTGTGGTGTTTTGAGGAGGGTGACATGGAAAACTCATGAGGTAAGAAGAATCATTACATGTATGAGGTGGAGTGCTGAGCTGATGCACAGGCATAGTAAGAGACCATGCAAAAACATACATTGCATAATCAGAAAATGGCAGATACCCCTTTCCTGGGCATGGATTTTATTATTGAAATGAGGCTAGGTGTAAAGATTGGTCATCCTTCTGGTCTTGTGTGCATGCAGGCGATAGAATTAACTCCCTTGAGTAAGATTTAAAGTGTGGTGCTGCTTATTTTAGTTTCTTCAAGGCCCTGCAATCTGTGGGTATGGCATCCTTCCCATTTCTACTCTGTCCCATCTCTACTCTCTCTCAGTGTCACATTGGGATGGGAGTAGGCAAAGGAAAGGAATTCATTGTGTTTTTCTGAGACATTTTCTATAGGTAGGGCAGATCTTGAGTAAAGTTACAAAGAAAAAATTTTCCTTTATTCCCTTCCATCTCTCTTCTATAGTTCTACTCTTCTCATATATGTACTCCAGCAGGAAGGAGGTAAGATACCAAGGAAGGCTTTCTGAAAGTAGTGATATTTGATTGTAGTAACAGTGAGAGTGTAGCAGGATGGGCCACAGACAAAACCTCTCAGACACCAAGTTGTAGAAGGAAGGGCTTTATTCAGCTGGGAGCATCGGCAAGCTACCGTCTTAAAATCTGAACTCCCCGAGTGTACAACTTCTGTCCCTTTTAAGGGCTCACAACACTAAAGATTTTACATGAAAGGGTCGTGATTGATTGAGCAATCTAGGGGATACGTGACAGAGGTTTCACGCACTGGTGGTCAGAGTGAAACAGAACAGAACAGGGAGTTTTACAATGTTCTTTTATACAATGTAGTTGATTTTTAACTACTGGGTTTAGGCCAGGCAGGCCCAGGCCTGGTTTTGGGCCTGGCACCGGGCTACTTGTCTTTGGTTTCACTTCCTTCGTTTTTTCTTAAAACAGGTACTGAGTATAAAACAATATAAAACAATGTGAGAGGATCTCTCTCTTCCCTCATTTCCCCCCTTTGAGACTCACTCATTTTATTAGTGGGAGCTATAACCTTCATTTTTACTATTTATGTTTTCCTGTGCAATAGATTGAGAGTGATTTATATAGTATGCTTGTGCTGAAGCATTTTGGTGAATTAAGGTAGTGACAAAGCTTTTTATCATTTGGAGAAGTGCAGGTAGCTAACAAGGGAGCAGTAAGCAGGTTCCTATTACTATTATTACTCCTATTATAAGAGTTTTAAATCCTCCTATTGCTGAGAACCAATTTCCAAACATGGCTTCCAGATTAAATCCATGCCGCACTTGCACGGGTACATGTGCCAGTTTTGTTATATCTTTGTATCTTTAACTACTTGCCCCTGATCATCTATATGTAGACAACAATTAGCAAGGTTAAATTTTCTACAAACTTCTCCTTCAGCTGCTATCAAGTAGCCAAGAGCTAGTCTATTTTGATAGGTAGCATTTCTCATCAGAGTCTTTTGCCAGGCAAGAACAGTCAAGGCTTGACTGGTTTTATTAGTAATAATTTCTAAAACAGCTTGTAATCGTATGATTCAGTTGAGCATGTAGATGGGGGTCCAATATCCCCCACAAGCCATCTTGTGCCCAAGTGGTAGGTCCATAGTATTATATAATTCTTTTAGGGGGTCATTCATCATCTTTCCAATCATCTATGGCTGTGCTTTGTTTTTTGTGGGAAGCATAGACTGAGAAGTCCAGAAGTTCGCCCATTTTTATGGGCAGTAAGAAGTAAGATGGTTTAATGGTGCCAATTACACAGCTACCTGTCCACTGATCAGGCAGCTTAGCATAAGCTCTATGTCCACATATCCAGTATAACCCATTGGGGGCAGTCCAGTCCCGGTGGAATTCTGGGTGGGCCCAAACAGCCTGCAACTTTGGAAATTTACAGAATGGATTTCTTTCTGTGTAATTGGAACTCCACCATGTAACTGTTTTTGCAGTACTATTATACAGCTTTTGCCCAAGACAACTAAGCCTCCCTACAGGATGAGTGACTCCTTTTTCTTCTCTAGCTATGTAATACTGTCCAATAATTGAGACTTTTAGAACCCAAAAATTGTCAGGGTGGTTCTTTTGGGCCAGGAATTCATAGGAACTGGGTCTGTAGGAACTAACTCTTGGGCTGCCCATGGCCATAGATCTCCTGTTAGCCATTGATCTCCTATTATGGTTCCTCCACAAACATAACATGAAGTGACTTTTAGAGACTGGGCTACATGTTTGGCTAATTGCAAAAACAAATTTTCAGTTTTTCCTGGAATCTCAGGTACCGGCACATTTAGTTCATCATTGAAAATCTGAAATACTGGTTCTGGAGAGTGTCTTTGAACCTCTCCTTTTATTAGGAGGCTTATGCTAGGATCTAGTCCTTTTCTGTCAATGCCTAATGATATGTAGTTTTCTTTATTCCATTTTGGGTCTGAGGGGTTTGTGATTACCAATTCTTAAGGGTTGAAGCTCCCACTTGTGCAGGAGGGGCTGACTTTTCCTTTTTGGAGGCAAACAGGATCTTTTTTTTTTTAATCTTCTTTTCAAGTAGCCCACATAACACAAGACCAGTATTGATACATCCTACATAAATTTGATTTTTGACAGATATACTTATTTTCTGCTGTGTAACTTTTTTTCCCAATGTAGAGAACTGCATCTTAATCCATGCTCCTTATTATTAATAGCAACACAAGCATCAAATTTTAAGGTTACATTTTTGGGGACCCCTCTTTCTTCTGTTTTAGCTATTATCTTACTTGTGTCACCTAGAAAAGGACCAGTCCTTAGTCTTACTTCAAAGACTGTGATCATGGGGGGTTCAGAGGGGTCATAGCACACATCGGGCTGGTCACTTCCTGGATTACACACTTTGTACTGTTATTGCACAAACAATTTCCCTTTGGAGTTCCTAGGCATTCATAATAACTATAAAATAAAATAAAAATATTCTTAACTTGTTGTCCTGCAGTGCGACCTGATGTATGCACTGAAGGCAGTTCTCTGTGTGGGAAGGAGCAGTGGAAGCTTTTACCACACAGTCCATGTTATAAAGAAAATAAGTCCCATGACGATTTTCCTCATTCTCTGGCCGTGCGTAGACCAGTCAGCTTCCAGGTATGACTGGAGCAGGACTTGTTGTTTTCTTCAGGGTCACTTTGCAGGGATTGTCCAGGCTTGGTTTTGGCCTCCCAGGTCTCAGCGGCTGCAGGCTTCATGTGGCTATGGTGAATCCAAGCTGGGATTTCTTCTACCTTTACAGCTGTGGGAGTGGTCAGGATAACGGTCTGGGGTCCCCTCCACCGTGGCCACAAAGGAGCCATGTTCCAGTTCTTGATCCACACACAGTTACCTGGAGAAAAAGGGTGAACTGGGGAGAATAAGCTGACTGGGCACCTCTCATTTACTCAAGTTGAGATTGTCTGGGTAATTTTCCCCAAGGCCTGTAGCTGCCACTGTAATTCAATCTCACCTAACTCTTGGGGAGTACTCGGAAGTCCTCGCAGTATAGGAGGAGGCCTATGATACAGAATTTCATAGGGGGAGTATCCTGTTTTCTTAGAGGGGGTACACCTAATTTTAAACAATACCATAGGAAGGGCTTGTATCCCTTTTAATCCTGTCTCCTGACATACTTTCCCTAGACTATTTTTGATAGTTCGAGTCATTCACTCCACCTTTCCGGAACTCTGAGGTTGGTAAGCAGCACTTAACTTCCATGAGATTCCTAACACCTTTGCCATCTTCTGTACCAAGTCAGCCACAAATGCCAGCCCATTATCTGAGCCAATTCCTAGAGGCCGTCCAAATCTAGGGATGAGATCTCAAAGAAGCACACGGGTTACTTCACGAGCTTTTTCAGTTCGTGTTGGATAAGCCTCCACCCACCCAGAGTAAGTACACACTAGAACCAGTAAATACTTGTTACCTCCGCATTTAGGCGTCTCTGTGAAGTCCACTTGAAGATCTTCAAAAGGAGCCGCTCCATAGGCTCGTATGCCAGGAGGCACGAGGGGCCTTGCTTTGCATTGTGCTGTCGACAGGTAACACATCACTGCACTAGTGTTTTAGCAAGAGCTGGCAAGTGTGAGATGTAGAAATACTGGCCTAACAGCTTTTAAAGTGATTCTTGGCCTAAATGGGTAGTTTCATGTACAGCCAGCACGACTGCAGCTCCTAGCAGGTGTGGTACAGCTATTCTTCTATCTGGTAACTTTATTCATCCTTCCTCTATTGTTTGTCCTCACTCTGCCTGAAGACAATCTTCTTCCTCTTTAGAATAAGTTGGCACCAGATCAAGAGTTTGAGGGAGTAGTGGGGGCTGTGACTAATGCCTAGTAAGGAGTAGGTGTTGCTTTTTGTGCCTCTGTGTCTGCTCGGGAGTTTCCTTGGCCCACCGAGGTGGAAACTCGCTGGTGTCCCCTGCAATGCATGACTGGCACCTTTTGGGGTTTCCACACTGCTTCTAATAATTGTAGAATTTCTTGTTGATATTTTATGTCCTTTCCCCTGTAATTTAACAGGCCTTTTTTCTTTATACAGTGTTCTATGTACTTGAAGTGTAAGAAAGGCATATCGAGAATCAGTGTAGATGTTTACAGTCTTACCTTCACTGAGTTCCAGAGCCCGAATTAGAGCCATGAGTCCTGCTTTTTGGGCCGAGGTGCCCTGGGGCAATGGCTTAGCTTCTATAACATCTTCCAAGCTTACTATCGCACGTCCTGTGCACCTTTCTCCTCGCGAGTTGATGAAGCTGCTCCCATCCACGTATAATTCCCAGTCCACCGAGGCCCATGGCTGGTCTTGAAGATCTGGTCTGCTAGAATAAAGAGTCCAAAACCTCTACACAGTTATGTTTAACAGGGCTGTCAGATACCGGGAGCAAGGTGGCAGGATTTAAAGAGTTACAGACTTCAATGGTCATGCGGAAGTTTTCACATAACAAGTCATGGTAATTAGTTAATCTAGCATTTGTTAGCCAATGGTGTCCTTTGGTATTCATCAGAGTTACCACTGCATGGGGGGGCTTTTATATTTAGGTGTTGTCCAAGGGTTAGGTTATCCGCTTCTTGTGCTAACAGGGCCGTTGTCGCCAAGGCTCTTAGACATGGAGGCCAGCCTTTAGAAACCCCATCAAGTTGTTTTGAGGTGTAGGCCACTGGTGTTGGCCAGGGCCCCACAGTTTGAGTTAAAACTCCTATTGCCATTTTTTTCTCTTTCTGACACATAGAGCGTGAAGGGCTTTGTCAAATCTGGTAGTCCTAGAGCTGGGGCTGACATAAGTTTTCCTTTTAACTTACAAAAGGCTTGCTGTTGTAGAGGCCCTCATTCAAAGGGCTCTCAGTCGTCCCCCTTTGTAACCCCATGCAATGGTTTGGCTAGCACCACAGAGTTTGGAATCCATAATCTGCAAAACCCCACAGCTCCTAAAAATTCTCTTACTTGCCTTCTGGTTTTAGGTTCTGGTAGGCTGTAGATGACCTGCTTTCTTTCTGACCCTAGGCTACACTCCCCTTTTCAAATAGTGAATCCCAGGTAGCGTACCTACTGTTTGTAGATCTGAGCTTTTTTTCTTGGACACCTTAAACCCACAGTCCTCCAGGTACCGAAGCATGGCATCTGTCCCTTTTGCACCTGACTGCCCTGGAGTATCCTAGCAGAAGGTCGTCTACGTACTGGAGCAAGACACAGCCTAGGTCTCCAGCAGGAAACTTCTGGAGGTCTCGAGCCAACACCTCCCCGAAGATGGTGGAGGAGTTTTTGAACCCTTGGGGAAGCCGAGTCCAAGTGTACTGCGTGGTGACACCTGACCCCAGATCTTCCCACTGAAAGGCAAACAGCAGTTGGCTCTCAGGAGCTAGTCTGATGTTAAAGAAGGCATCTTTCAAGTCTAGGCAAGTAAACCAGCCGTCCTCAGCTGGCAGCAATCCTAACAGTGTGTAAGGGTTAGGAACTGTTCGGTGCAGAGTCACTGTAGCTTGGTTTACCAAGCGTTAAGTCCTGTACAGGTAAGTAATCTTTGGTCCCTGGTTTAGAGACATGTAGGAGGGGGGTTATCCCTGGAGACTGGCAAGGAACTATAATTCCAAAGGCTTTTAAGTGTCTAAGATGAGTCTGTATTCCTTTAAAGGCTTCCCTGGGAACTGGATATTGCTTTCGTCTGATTGACTAGGCCCCAGGCTTAACTTCTATGAGTATGGGGGCTTGATTGATTGCCAGCCCCAGGGGATTGTCCTCCGCCAATACTCGGGGCCATCGCCTAGCTAGAGCCGGTTTTATTTCCTGGCCTGGCTCCGTTAGAAAAAGTCTCCATTATTCTTCTCGGGGGACTGTAAGGGCCATGATGACTTCTGTTTCTGGTAACTTCAGCTGTAAAGAGCCCTGTTTTGTAAAGGAAATGGTGGCTCTCAGCTTGCTAAGCAAGTCTCTTTCCAACAAAGGCAAGGGGCAGTCAGGCATATACAGAAATTGATGAGTCATTTTATGTCCTCCCACCGAGCAGGTGCATGGTAGGCTGCGTGGTGGGGACTCCTGTTGCTCCAATTGTATCAATGGTCTTTTTAGATAAGGGGGCCACCGGGGTTGTTACTACTGAGTGTTCGGCTCCAGTATCGACCAAAAAGTTAATGTCCTTGCCCCCTATTTTCCTCCTGACCATGGGCTCCTTGGGGGCATTTGAGCCTGGTCCCCTTCAGTCTAGTAGCCCTTCAGCCAGATTGAACAATGTCCCTTCATCTTGGTCTGAGGTCTTTGGTTCTGCATCACCCCGCTTTTCCTTTAGTTGGAGATATTTATCTTTCCAATGTCCTATTTCTTTACAGTAGGCACATTGGTTACCCTGCAGATGTGAGGTAATCGCCACAGCCAGCAAATCAGCATTTCTCCTGGCCTGGCAATTGCTCTCCTTACGGCTTTCTCAGCAGCTTGTTGCATCTCTACAAATACTTGATTAGCTATCTACAGTAACTGCGAGGTATTCATTCCTGCAAACCCAGCCTGTTTTTGCAATTTTCTCCAGATATTTTCCACGCTTTGACTAAGACCATATTAATCATAGGCTGATTTTCAGGACTATCCAGATCAAAAGGAGAGTACATGCGATAGGACTCACACAGTCTTTCATAGAACTGGGCTGGGCTTTCCTCCTTTCCTTGGATGACTTCAGAAACTTTACATTGGTGGCCTTTTGAGCCCCTTTTTCTCAAACCTTCAATTAATGCCTTTCGGTACCATCTTAGGCTCTCCATATCTGGTTCTTCATTTCGATCCCACTGGGGGTCCATTCCTGGCAGCTGAATTCTTATGTATTCCTGGGGATTTTGGTAATCGGCAGGGACATGCTCCTCTAGCCATTTAGTTGCTGCCTGGAGCATCCTTCACCTTTCATCTGTGTTAAAGAAGTACATGAGTAGCTGGTGGCAATCAGCCCAAGTAAGATTGTGAGTCTGGATAATTGTTTGGAGCAACTCAATTAGAGCTTGAGGCTTTTCAGTGTAAGGTGTTATTTTGCCAATTGAGGAGGTCAGCAGAAGTGAAAGGGTGATACACAAAGGCACGCTTTTCTGCCATGTGTCTGTCCTCATCTCTCCCAGTATATTGTTGCTCTCTTAGGGGCATTTGGATTTCAGTCTTGGGCCATAAGCGGGCCACCAAGGGAGGAGTTTTTCTGCAGTTTCACTTCCTTTCTTGTCTACTCTGGGTGGTCTAGGGGTTGTGGGCTCAGGAGAAGGGGTCCTCTCCATTTGATAAGGGAGGAGCACTGTTGGTGCCATCTCCTGCTATGAGTCCTCAGGCTCTGGGTCAGACAGAACTTTAGGTGCCGGCTTCCCTCGGATGGTGGAGCAAGAATCTTCCTTGACTAACTGTCCCTTTACTACTAGTACTGCTGCTGCCGGTCCCCTTAACCACTGCGGGGAATCTAAACCTAGCTGTAACCAGGAATCTAGATATGGGAATTGATCTAGATGTCCTGGCTTGCCAGTTACTTTGTGCCATACCTTTGAAACTAGAGGCCTGTCTAGGCTTCCTTCTGATGGCCAACCTACATCTAATGCTGGCCAGTCTATTTCACACAAAGTTATAAGTTTTCCTGTAGTCACAGTGACTCCATAGTCTCCATTGAATCCTTTCTTGAAATTTTTTAGCATAGTTCCCAATGGGGTGGGCTTACTTTGCACCTGACCCATGCTTTCTCAAGACAAAATACCATGCTCACACCACACACACTCACCACAAAACAAAGAATGGGTAAAGAGGGCACACACACAATGTTATCTTTTATACCAAACCAAAATCAGAATACCAAGAAATTCAAAATCAGAATACCAAGAAATTCAAGTGAAGTTAAAACCGAAACCAAAGTATCCAGCAATTCAAGTCAAGTCAAAACCAAAACAAAAGTGCCAATACAGGCACACCATGGGTGATCATGCCACACTTCCATTCAAATGGAGTGGGCAAGTTTCAAAAACTAGTCTTACCAAGTTTCGGATGTCTGGACTCCAAGTAACAGTTCCTTCCCGGTGTTCAGCCACTATGTTAATCCTCCATGGGGGCCTGCTAGGAGCTGCTCTGGTGAGGCGTTCCACCGGGGCAATTGCCCACCTAGGAGCACTCTTCGGATCACGTGGCTCAGGCTGGCTGGAGTACCCCGCAGGGATGCTCCACAGGGCAGGCCTAAGCCGCCTAAGGGGCTGCCTCCACCACCAGTTACCTCGCTTCCTGGTCAGGGAACCAAGAAGTCTAGCAGGATGAGCCGCAGACAAAACCTCTCAGACACCAAGTTGTAGAAGGAAGGGCTTTATTCACCTGGGAGCATTGGCAAGCTACCATCTTAAAATCCAAGCTCCCTGAGTGTACAACTTCTGTCCCTTTTAAGGGCTCACAACACTAAATATTTTACATGAAAGAGTCGCGATTGATTGAGCAATCTAGGGGATACATGACAGTGGTTTCATGCACTAGTGGTCAGAGTGAAACAGAACAGAACAGGGAGTTTTACAATGTTCTTTTATACAGTGTAGTTGATTTTTAACTGCTAGGTTTAGGCCAGGCAGGCTGAGGCCTGGTTTTGGGCCTGGCACCGGGCTGCCTGTCTTTGGTTTCACTTCCTTGGTTTTTTCTTAAAACAGGTACTGAGTTTAAAACAATACAAAACAATGTGAGAGGGTCTCTCTCTTCCCTCAAGAGAGCTGGCTATCTACGTCAGACGGGTAGCAGCTAGTGGGTAAGAAACAGCTAATGTAAGGCAGATGGGTGAATGAATAATGATAAAATAACAAAGAGTTACAACTTTTATTTAATGTCAATGATGTGCCAGCCTCTATTCTAAATTCCTAATGTTTATTAATACATTTAAACATCACTGCAACTCTATGAGGCAGATACTACAATTATAGTCATTTTACACACAGAGAAATTAAGACACAAAAAGGTTGACAAACTCACTTGAGTTCTCAAAGTTAGTGAATGACAGAGCTGGGATCTAAATCCAGGCAATGTTGTCTCAGCACCCAGGCTTTTAACCTCAAAATAGCACTGTCACTGAATATTTGTCATCTCTCTGAGGATATAAATGTGTATAACTGGGTAATGGCTTCTCTTAGTGGGATTTTGACTATGAGTTCAAGCTGAAAAGCAAAATTGTTTGTTTTTGACAGGAGTGGGGTGGTTTGGAGCACTCTTCCAAAAATACCTCTCAAATTATAGAAAGCTGTTACTACCTGTTACTTTTGAAAGTAAGACCATTGCTGATGACAGAGTTTATAATAAAATATATTACATTTATATAGAGTTTTATAGGCCACAAAAATGCTCTCATCTATACATTTGCTTAAGATTTTATCAATGGCTATATAGTAAGGTTAAGAACATTACCATGACTTTTGAAGTTGTGTAGCTTTCCAAAGATACACAGCTAATTAGGAAGCTATTGAAGATTTAAACATAGTCTATGTGATGCCTCAATTCTTAAACTTTTCACTAATTTCAACAGAGACCGAATACAAGTTCGACTTGAAAACTGAAATGTGAAAGTTAGAAGAAAATGGTTAAAGCTACACAAATATATATACCTAATACCTTGAAAACAAAATACTATTACTCAACAGTATAGGAAGTAATAGTATAACAATATTATACAGCTGTACAAAATTAGACAAGCAATAGAATAACAATAGTGAAACAAGATAACTGTTATGTCAGTCAACAAATCTATGTATGCCAGCTGAATAGAAAAACAAAAGTATAATTGCTAATCAATGGATACTCCAGGGAAAGGCTCAATCACTTGTAATTTAATTAGGGACTGTCAGCATGAAATCAAAGAAAAGAGATCACAGCCAACATTTGAAGAAAACACATTTAAGATGTAAGAAAGCAGTGATGAACTGACTCTCACATTTTCAAAGTCCTGTAGAGACTGCTGGCTGAACTGTTCTCCCTTGATAAAGTCTTTTTTAGCTGATAAAGACTGATAAAGTCTTTTCTAGCTGAAAATCTTCCTTTCTTTGAAAATTTAGACATTAGAAATACCTCAATTGAAGATTTCTTTATAGGAAGCAACTATAATGGGTGGCCTTTTTGATTGCAGAACTAAATATTCAGCTAGTGTGAGACTCCAGTTTAGTACAGTTGAGAAATGCAAAATGGAAGAAATTTTCTTTCTTCCACTTTGCATAGCAAAGACCTGAAGGAAAGAATGTACTGTTTATTGATAAAGTGGTTAGAGCAAGATGGTTAAACTCACTGTAGACAGCATCAAAGCAGTTTTGAAACATATGTGGCTAGGCTATTTGGGTCTTGAAAAGATATACAAAATATAGATTATGACAGAAAGACAGGATATATAGGTGTTAAGAAAGCACATTTTGGGGAAAATGTATAAACGTTTAAGAGAAGGCAAATACAACACACTCAAAGATTCTGGAGTCTTTTGGTATTCTAAAATTCTGGAGCCCAATTCTGATCCTATGAGACCATAGAATATGAAAATAACAGAACATACAGAAAAATACACAGCAAGTCAATTTCTCTGTCTCTCCTTTCCCCTCTAATTCTCTTCCTTGCTTTCCCATTTGATTCTCCCTCTCCCTCACAATTTCTGTGTTTATCAGAGTGAAGAGAATCTCAGGTAATTTTTTTCTAAACCAGAATTAATGAAGACTTTGCTCTGTTTATTGTCAGGGACAGATGACAGGTGTTGAGAGAATGATACAATCCAGAGTTCAGTTTTTGTGTTCACCAGCAATGGTGCCAAGAAAGGCTTTTGGGTTTTGGGGCAATCACCTGCCCCACCACTATCAGCTGTTCCAAATAAAATATAAATAAAGAATATTCTTGCTGAAAAGTTGCAGCTTCCAGACACATCTCCAGACTACCTTCCAACCAGAATAGCTATCTCTAAGACATTTGCAGTAAAAGAATTCTGGAACTTTCATTGGGGGGTGTGTGTGTGTGGGTGTATCTAAAGGAAAAAATGTATCTATCTATCTATCTATCTATCTATCTATCTATCTATCTATCTGTGTCTAGCTGTATACTTTCTTATAGAGAAGTGGTTATGAATCTAGGCTGTACCTGAATTAACAGGAGACCTTACAAGATTCCCAGTCCAAGCTCTAGGCCAATTCTATCAGAATCTGTAGGGGTGGCTACCAGGCATCCCATGATTACGAGAAGCACATAATGTTGAGAAAACACTCCTATAAAGTAAACATGCCCTGTCATCCTCCATCCCTTTACCCTTTAAGAATTTACCTGGGAGAGTATGAGAGGGCTAGAGGAGAATCCAGTTTCCTTCTCAATAAGATCTAGCCCTTTAATAAATAGTAGTAAAGACCTTTGCATTTATTCTTCTCAGTGACTGTTTAAAATCTATTATCTCTCCTCTAGAAAACTCTTCAGTGACAGGACAACAACTGTGTGTGTGTGTGTATACATATATATACACATGTATATGTGTGTGTATACATATATATACACACATGTATATGTGTGTGTGTGTGTATATATATATCTGTGAAATGAGACAGGCACAGAGAGTTAAACACTGCATCTTCTCACTCATATGTGGAAGCTACAAAGAAGTTGATCTCATGAAAATAAAAAGTAGAACAGAGAATATTAAAGGTTGAAAAGGGTAGGGAAAGAGAGGCATAGGAAGAGGCATAGGAAGAGATTTGTTAAAGAATACAAAACTATAGCTAGGTAGGAGGAATAAGTTGTAGGGTTACATACCACTTCAGGATGACTATGGTCAAGACTATTATTTAATGTAGTTTCAAATAGCTAGAAGATATTGAATACTCTTATCTCTCTCTCTCTCTCTCTCTCTCTGTGTGTATATATATATATACACACACACACACACACACACACATATATACATATATATACCTTTTTCACTAATTATAACAGTTATCTGCTTAGAAAACTCTTTATTTATTTATTATTTTTATTTATTTATTTATTTATTTTTATTATACTTTAAGTTCTAGGGTACATGTGCACAACGTGCAGGTTTGTTACATATGTATACTTGTGCCATGTTGGTGTGCTGCACCCATCGACTCATCAGCACCCATCAACTCATCATTTATATCAGGTATTACTCCCAATGCCATCCCTTCCCCCTCCCCATAATAGGCCCCGGTGAGTGATGTTCCCCTTCCAGAGTCCAAGTGATCTCATTGTTCAATTCCCACCTATGAGTGAGAACATGCAGTGTTTGGTTTTCTGTTCTTGCAATAGTTTGCTGAGAATGATGGTTTCCAGCTGCATCCATGTCCCTACAAAGAACACGAACTCATCTTTTTTATGGCCGCATAGTTTTCCATGATGTATAGTTGCCACATTTTCTTAATCCAGTCTGTCACTGATGGACATTTGGGTTGATTCCAAGTCTTTGCTATTGTGAATAGTGCTGCAATAAACATACGTGTGCATGTGTCTTTATAGCAGCATGATTTATAATCCTTTGGGTATATACCCAGTAATGGGATGGCTGGGTCATATGGTATTTCTAGTTCCAGATGCTTGAGGAATCGCCATACTGTTTTCCACAATGGTTGAACCAGTTTACAATCCCACCAACAGTGTAAAAGTGTTCCTATTTCTCCACATCCTCTCCAACACCTGTTGTTTCCTGACTTTTTAATGATTGCCATTCTAACTGGTGTGAGATGGTATCTCATTGTGGTTTTGATTTGCATTTCTCTGATGGCCAGTGACGACGAGCATTTTTTCATGTGTCTGTTGTCTGTACACATGTCTTCTTTTGAGAACTGTCTGTTCATATCCTTTGCCCACTTTTTGATGGGGTTGTTTGTTTTTTTCTTGTAAATTTGTTTGAGTTCTTTGTAGGTTCTGGATATTAGCCTTTTGTCAGATGAGTAGATTGCAAAAATTTTCTCCCATTCTGTAGGTTGCCTGTTCACTCTGATGGTAGTTTCTTTTGCTGTGCAGAAGCTCTTTAGTTTAATTAGATCCCATTTGTCAATTTTTGCTTTTGTTGCTATTGCTTTTGGTGTTTTAGACATGAAGTCTTTGCCCATGCCTATGTCCTGAATGGTATTACCTAGGTTTTCTTCTAGGGTTTTTATGGCATTAGATCTAACATTTAAGTCTCTAATCCATCTTGAATTAATTTTCGTATAAGGAATAAGGAAAGGATCGAGTTTCAGCTTTCTACTTATGGCTAGCCAGTTTTCCCAGCACTGTTTATTAAATAGGGAATCCTTTTCCCATTTCTTGTTTGTGTCACGTTTGTCAAAGATCAGATGGTTGTAGATGTGTGGTATTATTTCTGAGGGCTCTGTTCTGTTCCATTGGTCGATATCTCTGTTTTGGTACCAGTACCATGCTGTTTTGGTTACTGTAGCCTTGTAGTATAGTTTGAAGTCAGGTAGTGTGATGCCTCCAGGTTTGCTCTTTTAACTTAGGATTGTCTTGGCAATGTGGGGTCTTTTTTGGTTCCATATGAACTTTAAAGCAGTTTTTTCCAATTCTGTGAAGAAAGTCATTTGTAGCTGGATGGGAATGGCATTGAATCTATAAATTACGTTGGGCAGCATGGCCATTTTCACGATATTGTTTCTTCCTATCCATGAGCATGGTATGTTATTCCATTTGTTTGTGTCCTCTTTTATTTCACTGAGCAGTGGTTTGTAGTTCTTGAAGAAGTCCTTTACATCCCTTGTAAGTTGGATTCCTAGGTATTTTATTCTCTTTGAAGCAATTGTGAATGGAAGTTCATTCCTGATTTGGCTCTCTGTTTGTCTGTTACTGGTGTATAAGAATGCTTGTGATTTTCACACATTAATTTTGTATCCTGAGACTTTGCTGAAGTTGCTTATCAGCTTAAGGAGATTTTGGGCTGAGATGATGGGGTTTTCTAAATATACAATCATGTCATCTGCAAACAGGGACAATTTGACTTCTTCTTTTCCTAACTGAATACCCTTTATTTCTTTCTCTTGCCTGATTGCCCTAGCCAGAACTTCCAACACTATGTTGAATAGGAGTGGTGAGATACGGCATCTCTGTCTTATGCCAGTTTTCAAAGGAGATGCTTCCAGTTTTTGCCCATTCAGTATGATATTGGCTGTGGGTTTGTCATAAATAGCTCTTGCTATTTTGAGATACGTTCCATCAATACTGAATTTATTGAGGGTTTTTAGCATGAAGGGCTGTTGAATTTTGTCTAAGGCCTTTTCTGCATCTATTGAGATAATCATGTGGTTTTTGTCTTTTGTTCTGTTTATATGCTGGATTACGTTTATTGATTTGTGTATGTTGAACCATCCTTGCATCCCAGGTATGAAGCCCACTTGATCATGGTGGATAAGCTTTTTGATGTGCTGCTGGATTTGGTTTGCCAGTACTTTATTGAGGATTTTTGCATCGATGTTCATCAGGGATATTGGTCTAAAATTCTCTTTTTTTGTTGTGTGTCTGCCAGGCTTTGGTATCAGGATGATGTTGGCCTCATAAAATAAGTTAGGGAGGATTCCCTCTTTTTTTATTGATTGGAATAGTTTCAGAAGTATTGGTACCAGCTCATCCTTGTACCTCCAGTAGAATTTGGCAGTGAATCCATCTGGTCGTGGACTTTTTTTGGTTGGTGGGCTATAAATTATTGCCTCAATTTCAGAGCTTGCTGTTATCCTATTCAGGGATTCAACTTCTTCCTGGTTTAGTCTTGGGAGAGTGTAAGTGTCCAGGAAATTATCCATTTCTCTTAGGTTTTCTAGTTTATTTGCATAGAGGTGTTTATAGTATTCTCCGAAGGTAGTTTGTATTTCTGTGGGGTCGATGGTGATATCCCCTTTATCATTTTTTATTGTGTCTATTTGATTCTTCTCTCTTTTATTCTTTATTAGTCTTGCTAACGGTCTATCAATTTTGTTGGTCTTTTCAAAAAACCAACTCCTGGATTCATTGACTTTTTGGAGGGTTTTTTTGTGTCTCTATCTCCTTCAGTTCTGCTCTGATCTTAGTTATTTCTTGCCTTCTGCTAGCTTTTGAATGTGTTTGCTCTTGTTTCTCTAGTTCTTTTAGTTGTGATGTTAGAGTGTCAATTTTAGATCTTTCCAGCTTTCTCTTGTGGACATTTAGTGCTATAAATTTCCCTCTACACACTGCTTTAAATGTGTCCCAGAGATTCTGGAATGTTGTATCTTTGTTCTCATTGGTTTCAAAGAATGTCTTTATTTCTGCCTTCATTTCGTGATGTACCCAGTAGTCATTCAGGAGCAGGTTGTTCAGTTTCCATGTAGTTGAGTGGTTTTGATTGAGTTTCTTAGTCCTGAGTTCTAGTTTGATTGCACTGTGGTCTGAGAGACAGTTTGTTATAATTTCTGTTCTTTTATATTTGCTGAGGAGTGCTTTACTTCCAACTATGTGGTCAATTTTGGAATAAGTGTGATATGGTGCTGAGAAGAATGTATATTCTGTTGATTTGGGGTGGAGAGTTCTGTAGATGTCTATTAGGTCCGCTTGGTGCAGAGTTGAGTTCAATTCCTGGATATCCTCATTAACTTTCTGTCTCGTTGATCTGTCTAATGTTGACAATGGGGTGTTGAAGTCTCCCATTATTATTGTATGGGAGTTTAAGTCTCTTTGTAAATCTCTAAGGACTTGCTTTATGAATCTGGGTGCTCCTGTATTGGGTGCATACATATTTAGGATAGTTAGCTCTTCCTGTTGAATCAATCCCTTTACTGTTATGTAATGGCCTTCTTTGTCACTTTTATATTTGATGGTTTAAAGTCTGTTTTATCAAAGACTAGTATTGCAACCCCTGCTTTTTTTGTTCTCCATTTGCTTGGTAGATCTTCCTCCATCCCTTTATTTTGAGCCTATGTGTGTCTCTGCATGTGAGATGGGTCTCCTGAATACAGCAAACTGATGGGTCTTGACTCTGTATCCAATTTGCCAGTCTGTGTCTTTTAATTGAAGGATTTAGTCCATTTACATTTAAGGTTAATATTGTTACGTGTGAACTTGATCCTGTCATTGTGATATTTTTACATTTTGGCCTGTTTTTGCAATGGCTGGTACTGGTTGTTCCTTTCCATGTTGAGTGCTTCCTTCAGGATCTCTTGTAGGGCAGGCCTGGTGGTGACAAAATCTCTAAGCATTTGCTTGTCTGTAAAGAATTTTATTTCTCCTTCATGGATGAAACTTAGTTTGGCTGGATATGAAATTCTGGGTTGAAAATTCTTCTCTTTAAGAATGTTGAATATTGGCCCCCACTCTCTTCTGGCTTGGAGAGTTTCTGCCAAGAGATATGCTGTTAGTCTGATGGGCTTCCCTTTATGGGTAACCCGACCTTTCTCTCTGGCTGCCCTTAACATTTTTTCCTTCATTTCAACTTTGGTGAATCTGACAATTATGTGTCTTGGAGTTGCTCTTCTCGAGGGGTATCTTTGTGGTGTTCTCTGTATTTCCTGAATTTGAATTTTGGCCTGCCTTACTAGGTTGGGGAAGTTCTCTTGGATGGTATCCTGAAGAGTGTTTCCCAACTTGGTTCCATTTTACCCCTCACTTTCAGGCACCCCAATCAGATGTAGATTTGGTCTTTTCACATAATCCCATATTTCTTGGAGGTTTTGTTCATTTCTTTTTCTCTAGACTTCTCTTCTCGCTTCATTTTGTTCATTTGATCTTCAATCATTGATACTCTTTCTTCCAGTTGATCCAGTCAGTTACTGAAGCTTGTGCATTTGTCATGTATTTCTCGTGTCATGGTTTTTATCTCTGTCAGTTCGTTTATGTCCTTCTCTGCATTGATTATTCTAGTTATCCATTCCTCCATTCTTTTTTCAAGATTCTTAATTTCTTTGTGCTGGGTACGTAGTTCCTCCTTTAGCTCTGAGAAGTTTGATCGACTGAAGCCTTCTCCTCTCAACTCGTCAAAGTCATTCTCCATCCAGCTTTGATCCATTGCTGGTGATGAGCTGCATTCCTTTGGAGGGGGAGATGTGCTCTGATTTTTTGAATTTCCAGTTTTTCTGCCCTGCTTTTTCCCCAGCTTTGTGGTTTTACAGGTTTTAGCCTGTAGTCTTTGATGATGGTGATGTACTGACGGGGTTTTGGTGTGGGTGTCCTTTCTGTTACTTAGTTTTCCTTCTAACAGTCAGGACCCTCAGCTGTAGGTCTGCTGGAGATTGCTTGAGGTCCACTCCTGACCCTGTTTGCCTGAGTATCAGCAGCAGAGGCTGCAGAAGATAGAATATTGCTGAACAGCGAGTGCTGCTGTCTGATTCTTGCTCTAGAAGCTTTGTCTCAGGGGTGTACCCCACCGGGTGAGGTGTGAGGTGTTGGTCTGCCCATAGTGGAAGATGTCTCCCAGTTAGGCTACTCAGGGGTCTGGGACCCACTGGAGCAGGCAGTCTGTCCGTTCTCAGATCTCAACCTCCATGTTGGGAGATCCACTACTCTCTTCAAAGCTGTCAGACAGGGTCATTAACATCTGCAGAGGTTTATGCTGTTTTTTGTTAACTCTGCCCTGTCCCCAGAAGTGGAGTCTATGGGACAGGCAGGCCTCCTTGAGCTGTGGTGTGCTCCACCCAGTTTGAGCTTCCCGGTGACTTTATTCACCTACTTAAGCCTCAGCAATGGTGGGCGCCCCTCCCCCAGCCTCGCTGCCACCTTGCAGTTAGATCTCAGACTGCTGTGCTAGCAATGAGGGAGGCTCCATGGGCATGGGACCCTCCAGGCCAGGTGTGGTATATAATCTCCTGATGTGCCGTTTGCTAAGACCCTTGGTAAAGCGCAGTATTAGGGTGGGAGTTACCCGATTTTCTGGGTGTTGTGTGTCTCAGTTTCCCTTGGCTAGGAAAAGGGATTCCCTTCCCCCTTGTGCTTCCCAGATGAGGCGATGCCTCACCCTGCTTCAGCTCTCGCTGGTTGGGCTGCACCAGCTGACCAGCACCAATTGTCCGGCACTCCTCAGTGAGATGGACCCAGTACCTCAGTTGAAAATGCAGAAATCACCCATCTTCTGTATCGCTTGTGCTGGGAGCTGGAGGCTGGAGCTGTTCCTTTTTGTCCATCTTGCTCCCAATCAAAAATCTCTTATATTTGTGTAAGATCATACACTAAACTTCTCATATTATCTATCTGCAACTTCCTTTAACAGAAAAAACATTTCTAGTCCCATGTGTTTGCTTTAAGGCTCTACTAATAATTCAACTTCTGCTTCTCCACAACCACAGAATTGTTTTCTTTATTTCTCTTCAAGGTTCAGCTGAGTATACATTTATGTCACTACCTCAGCCAAGAATCACAAGAGACTCTCATGAGTAGGTAAAAACCATAGATTTAGAAATGTTGACAAAACTGACATATATCCTTTATATACATTTTTGAGTGTTTATTAATCTTTTTGAAGCCATGATTGGGATATCTATACTTGACATGTTACATATGCTCCATGTCTTTTAATGCTAATATGGAGTATACCAGCATTCATAAGTAAAATGTATGTTTCTCAGTGTTTACTTTCTTAAAGCATGCAATATGTTTTGAGTATTTACTCACTTAGCAAATGTTTGAAAATTTTATGAAGTATAATAATTGCAGAATCAATTATAAGAATTTGGAGAAACCACTGAAGAATATACAAGTAAAATTGAGGGAAGAGGCCAAATGGATTATAATACAAAAATGTGACACAAAGATAGTTATAAAACCTTGAAAAAGAAAAGAAAAACAGAAATGAAAAGAATGAAAGAGTTTTTTTACTAAAAGGGGGACATGTGAACAATGAACAAGTTGTGATACATTTGGAAATGCATGACCTAAAAGATATGTTACAATTGTCAGTGCTGCACATAGAATAAATATTTTACTAATAAAAAACTATTGATGTCTGCCAGAACGAAATATATCTCATCAGGACAAGTTTTTTTGTAAGAATTCATTCCCTTGTACTCTTTTCATTTTCTATCAGGGTTACTGACTTTGTGATGTGAAGTTGCTGCCCGTCTTTCTGTTCTATACATTTGCATCGTCTTGATTTTTAGGTAGTTCTATATTAGGTTCATTTTCTATCCTCTCAAGCTCTACTGGCTACCCCATTGTTTAGCAGTTATTTTTCTTTTTCCTCTCTTTTGGAAAAGTTTATAACATTATAAACTTATTGTACCTATTGATCTTTTTCTTCTCTTTGGGGAAAGTTATAGTTTGCTTCAGTGGCAGATGTTGCGGGATTTGTCTGGAGTTCCAAATTCTTATGTTTCCTGGAGAGAAATGTCCACTCAGAAAGAGTTCTCCTCTGTTTTTATGAGAAAAACTTCGGCTTCTGTAGATATTTTTCGTTGATGACAGTATGACCGGACTTGCCGAAAAGACAAACCAATATTCATATTGGATATACACTGCATGCTAAGCATAGATGTGCCTATAGATGAGAGTAGAGGAGAGGGTTATAGATAGAGTTACAAATATGGATGAAGCTAGTTTTAGTCTACCAGTGTAATGTAGAACATTTGATGCTGTTCTTACGTTTCTTCCACTAATAATTTTTGAAAATATTTGATATTTTATGGAATAATTTGGAAAGCAAGCTATTTTTAAAAGCAATAAATTAGTGTTTACTTCCTACTCCTGGTAAAGTGGCAATATCTCAAAGAAAACAGAGACAATCTCAAGTGTAAGGACAGGATGATATAAGCATTAGATTTAGAAAGGTTTGCTGTAACATGGATGAAACTGGAGGACATTATGTTAGGTGAAATGAGACAGGCACAGAGAGTTAAACACTGCATCCCCTCACTCATATGTGGAAGTTAAAAAAAAGTTGATCTCATAAAAATAAAAAGTAGAACAGAGAATATTAGAGGTTGAAAAGGGTAGGGGAAGAGAGGCATAGGAAGAGATTTGTTAAAGAATACAAAATATAGCTAGGTAGGAGGAATAAATTGTAGGGTTACATACCACTTCAGGGTGATTATGGTCAAGACTATTATTTAATGAGTTTTAAATAGCTGGAAGGAAGATATTGAATACTCTCAACACAAAGAAATGATAAATTCTTGACATGATGGATATGCTGATTACCCTGATGGGATTGCCGTACATTAAATATATTGAAACTTCACTGTGTAACCCATAAATATGTACAATTATTATTTATTAATCAAAAGGATAAAATGAAAATAAATATATTTAGAAAGGATAGGTATTTATGCATTTAAGTTCTAATTCATGTATACAAGCATTAATGGATTCAAAGTTATCAAAGGCAACAATAGTGTTTTATGATGTTACAAATAGTATAACTACATTGATTTAAATTATAAAATAGAGTATTTCTTTAAAATGTGGATTGCATATATGTAAGTTTTCTACTGGCTGTTAACCACTCAGGTCATAAAACAAGTGTCATTAAACTTAAAAAAGATTGAAATAATAAAATGTATGTTCTCTAACTACATTGGAATAAAATAAAAAGTCAATAGCAGAAGCAAATTTGGAAAATTCAGAAATATATGGAAATTAAGCAACATAGTCTTACATAACAGTTTCTTGTTCGAAGAAGAAATCACCAGAGAAATTAAAAAGCACCTTTGGAAAAAGAAAAGAAACAAACACAATATATGAAAACTCATGGGATATGCAAAAGCAATAATCAGAGGGAAATTTATTGCTGTAAACATCTATGTTAAAAAAAAAAGAATTTCAAATCACCAACCTAATATTCCACATTAAAAAACAAACAGAAAAGACCAAGCCTAACTCAGAAAAATAGAAGGAAAAAATAACAAATATTAGAGGAAAAATAAATCAATATTGAATAGAAAGATAATGGAGAAATCAACAAAATCAAAGATGATTACCTGAAAAGATCAACAGTATTGAAAAACTATCATTGGTCAATGTAGACCCACAAAATGAGAGATTCAAATAACTAAAATCAGGAATAAAAGATGATATATCTACTGGCCCATCAAAAAACAAAATGGATTGTAAGAGAAAGTGATGAATAAAAAATTAAAACCCCAGTGCAGTGCCACCTTACATTCACTAGGATAGCTATAAGCAAAGACAGACTGTTTACAAGTAGGTGAATGGGCAATAACTTCACATCACAAAGTCAGTAACCCTTCTAGAAAATGTCAAAAATGCAAGGGAATGAATTCTTACAAAAAAACTTGTCCTGATGGGATATACTTCATTCCAGCAGACACTGATAGTTTTTATTAATAAAATATTAATAAGCTGAAATCTTCACACATTGCAGGTGGGGATGTAAAATGGTACAGTGGTTTGGAAAACAGTTCGGCAATTTCTCAAAAGGTTAAGCATAGTGTTTAATTTATGACAATGCTTCTCTTATGTATATACCAAGTTAAATTAAAACATACATGCATGCAAAATTTGTATCTAAGTAGTAATAATAGCATCATTTATCATAAGCAAAATATAGGAACAACTCAAATGTTCATTGTGTTGGTCTGTTTTCACGCTGCTGATAAAGAGATACCCACTACTGGGTATTTTATAAAGAAAAACAGTTTTAATGGACTCACAGTTCCATGTGGCTGGGTAGGTCTCACAATCATGGCAAAAGACATGTCTTACATAGCGGCATACAAGAGAGAATCAGAGTCAAATAAAAGGGGAAACCCCTTATAAAAACATCAGATCTCATGAGACTTTTTCACTACCATGAGAATAGTATGGGTAAAACCACCCCTATTATTCAATTATCTCCCACTGGGTCCCTCCCACAACATGAGGGAATTATGAGAGCTACCATTCAAGATGAGATTTGGGTGGGGACACAGCCAAACCATATCATTCTGCCCTGGCCCCTCCCAAATCTTATGTCCTCACATTTCAAAACCAATCATGCCTTCTCAACAGTCCCCCAAAGTGTTAACTCATTTCAGCATTAACTCAAAAGCCCATAATCCAAAGTCTCATCTAAGACAAGGCAAGTCCATTATGTCTATGAACCTGTAAAATCAAAAGGAAGTCAGCTACTTCCTAGATATGATGGGGGTACAGGCATTTGTTAAATACACCCATTCTAAATGGGAGAAATTGGCCAAAATGAAGGGGCTAAAGGCCCCATGCAAGTCTGAAATCTTAAAGCTCCAAAATGATCTCCTTTGACTCCACATCTCATATCCAGGTCACCCTGATGCAAGAGGTGGGTTCTCACAGTCTTGGGCAGCTCTGGCCCTGTGACTTTGCAGGATACAGTCTCCCTCCAGGCTGCTTTCATGGGCTGGCATCAAGTGTCTGCATCTTTTTCAGGCACACAGTGCAGGCTGTTGTTGGACATACCATTCTAGGATCTAGAGGATGGTGGCCTTCTTCTCACAGTTCCATATTAGGCAGTGCCCAAGTGGGGCCTCCATGTGGGGGCTGCAATGCCATATTTCCCTTCTGCACTGCCCTAGCAGAGGTTCTCCATGAGAGCCTTGCCCTTGCAGTAAACTTCTACCTGGACATCCAGGTGTTTCCATATATCCTCTGAAATCTAGGCAAATGTTTCCAAACCTCAATTCTTGACTTCTGTGTAGCCACAGGATCAACAGCATGTGGAATCAGCCAAGGCTTGGGCTTGCACTTTCTGAAGCCATGGCCCAATCTGTACCTCGGCCCCATTTAGCCATGACTAGAGCAGCTGGGACTCAGGGCACCAAGTCCCTAGGCTGCACACAGCAGTGGGGCACTGGACGCAGCCCACAAAACCATATTTTCCTCCTAGGCCTCCAGATCTGTGATGGGAAGTGCTGCCAGAAAGTTCTCTGAAATACCCTGGAGATGTTTTTCTGATTGTCTTGGTGATTAACATTTGGCACCTCATTACTTACACGAATTTTTGCTTGAATTTCTCCTCAGAAAACATGTTTTTCTTTTCTATTGCATTATCAGGCTGCAAATGCTGTTTCCCTTCTAAAACTGAAAGCTTTTAACAGCACCGAGGTTGCCTCTTGAATGCTTTACTGCTTAGAAGTTTCTTCTGCCAGATACCCTAAATCATCTCCCTCAAGTTCAAAGTTCCACAGACATCTAGGGTAGGGACAAAATGCTGCCAACCTCTTTGCTAAAACAGCAAGAGTCACCTTTATTTCAGTTCCCAACAAGTTCCTTATCTCCATCTGAGACCACATCAGCCTGAATTTCATTGTCCATATCACTATCAGCATTTTGATCAAAGCCACTCAACAAGTCTCTAGGAAGTTCAAAACTTTCCCACATTTTTCTATCTTCTTCTGAACCCTCCAAAGTGTTCCAACTTCTGCCTGTTACCCAGTTCCAAAGTTACTTCCACATTTCCAGGTATCTTTTCAGCAATGCCCCACTCTATTGATACCAATTTACTGTATTAGTCCATTTTCATGCTGTTGATA
The DNA here is from genome assembly GCF_003255815.1 of Theropithecus gelada. Lineage (NCBI taxonomy): Eukaryota > Metazoa > Chordata > Mammalia > Primates > Cercopithecidae > Theropithecus > Theropithecus gelada. The sequence goes on from NC_037685.1 coordinate 91,853,255, forward strand.
AAGACATACCTGAGACTGGATAATTTATAAAGAAAAAGAGATTTAATGGACTCACAGTTCCACGTGGTTGAGGAGGCCTCACAATCATGGTAGAAGGTGAAAAGCATATCTTACATCGTGGCACACAAGAGAGAATCAGAGCCAAAAAAAAAGGGAAACCCCTTATACAAACATCAGATTGAATGAGACTTATCCACTACTGTGAGAACAGTATGGACGAAATTGCCCCAATGATTCAATTATCTCCCATTGGGTCCCTCCCACAACATGTGGGAATTATGGGAGCTGCAAATCAAGATGCGGTTAGGGTGGGTTTAAAGGCAAACCATATCATCTATCAACTGATGAATGGATAAACAAATTGTGCTATATTCACACAAAGAATATTATTCAGGAATTAAAGGAATTAATTATTGATATATGATACAAAATGAGTGAACCCTGAAAATATTACACTAAGGGAAAGAAGCCAATTATGAAAGACCATTTGTATGATTCCATTTATATGAAATGTTCAGAACAGGCAAATTGATAGAAAGAAAATAGATAATGGTGCCTAGGGCTGGAGAGGGTATTAGGACTGTCTGTAATGGGTACATGGTTTTTGTAGGAGTGATTAATCTGTGTTTTAAACTTAGATTGTGGGGTGGTTGCCTAATTCTGTTAATATACTAAAATCATTTAATATACTAAAATCATTTAAATGGGTGAATTTTATGGTATATGAATGATATCACAGTAAGTATGCTGAAATGTCCTTACTTTATATACTCCTCAATATTTAAGGTTTCATTCCTCTTAATCCCAAGACAATGTTATTTTAAAAATAATTTTTTAAAAATGATTTTACTACGGGCAAAATTTAAAGGTAGTATTCTTGCATACATGCAAAGTGTAACTACTTTGGATTATATATTTTTCTTTAAACATCTTTATGTCTGATTTTTTTTTTTTTACTTCCTGCTAGTTCAGTAGGAGGAATTTGGCAATGTAAATATATCATGGGTGAGAATTAGGGAAATGACTATTTTGAAACATAGTAAAAAATGTATACTTTTGCATTTTTTCATGCATAAAATCATTTTCATGCATAAATGTCTTCCTGATAGCTTCCATAAATAGCTTTTTAATAAATTTTCAAACCAGGATATTTGAATCAAATAATCTGTATACATTCATTTAAAACATGATTTTTGTTTTAGGTATTTATTTAAAACATTTATTTAAAAACATGATTTTTGACAATATATAATGAAAGCTCTATTTATATGCCATAAATTAATATAATTATGTCAGCCTTGTAGTTCTATTAAAGCATGTGTATGAAAGTATTTTTTCTGTTTTCTTAACTATTAATCAGTTGAACAAATGAGTATGGTGAAATAAAAATGAAGATTGACAAAAAGAGGTCTGGGACATTTTACGATGAAAGTGTCAAGTTAAAAGTTTAATTCCTTATTCACGGAAATGACTGCAAGTGAAGACAAAAATGAAAATTAATTTTTGCATCTTGGGAAAATGCTTAGAATTACATGGCTAAACATAACAGTAAATTGACAATTTAAGAATGTGGGCCAAGGAAGGGATTAGTGAAAGTATTGAAGGTTGATATAGAAATATAACTAGAAGTTTAAGTTGTACATATAAAGGATGTTAAGGTTTAAGAATGGATTTCACTCAATTTTGAAAAATGCTGTTAATGAAATTAACTTTTAAATTAACATTTAAAAATGTGTGTGTCAGATGTCTTAGCAGAACATCCACAATCCTCTTCAACTTTATCTCCTCTTTTTTCCTATGTTAACAGCAACAACCATGATGACAGCTTCAACTATGACAGCTTCTTGCAATTGTATGGTATTTTCCACATGCCAAAAGCAGTGTGAAACTCTATAAAATGACATATGTTATTCAATCCATACCCCAAAATCTGAGGTGAATACCATTGCTATCCTCATTTTCAAAATGAGTAAAATAGAAGTGTTGGAAGATTAAGTGACCTGACCAAAATTACCAAAGCAGTAAATGTTGGAGCTGTATTCAAATCCAGCTTTTCTGACACCAAAGTCTGCAGCTTCTAAGGCTTTCCAAGTATATGGATCTATTTACAGTTCTTTGGACAAGTTTCATTATTTCATATCTTGCACAAACTTTCGTTCTGTCTGTAATGTTCTTTCTTACTGTTCCCTTGATAGACTAAGACTTTTATCCTGCAAGAACAAACCTCTTGTGTATTCTCCTCTATTAAGCTTTCTCTGACTCAACCAAGCAGAATTGATGACACTCTCCTTTGTACTCCCATTGGTTCTGGTCCAAACTGCTCATCTTCCCTTAACCTGCGATAGTGCAATTACTTATATTCACATCCATCCAGAATATAATAAGCATATAACATATGCTGTTAAATGAATGAAGGGATGAACAAATGAGTGCCCTGCAACCATGCAACATGCTATTGTGACTGGAAATACGAAATTACTGCAACACTCAATGAAAGTTGCTAATTTTAATTTAACTATCAGGTTTTAGGGCACATTGTGATTACTTGACAGAAGTGATTACAGAAAAGAGTCATGGAAATAATTTATTCACATTAGTGAGGCTGACTTATTAGCATATTTTTTCTTTGACTGTTTTGTTACATGTTTTCTCTCTGTCACCTTGTCAGACTTCTTCCCTTCTTTCAATTTAGGGTTAATTATTGATTAGGAACATAGAGTAAAGACAAGAACATTGTTAAATGGAGGAAACAAAAGAATATAACAACTTTTTATGTATTTGTGCATAGTAAAAAAGTTCTTAGTTTGAGACTAACCTTTGCCCATTTAGGATTAATATATATGTGGGCCTGACTAGCAGAATGCATGAGTTGGCCAAAATGGAGCCTTCTTGAAAAATGTCACCCAATGGAAAGAAAGGGTGAGATTTTGACATGTGACAGTTCCTCCAACTGCATGTTGAGTATTCACAAGAGAGGGGCAACCATAAACAACACTGGCACCCCAATTGATCCTAATAAACTCCTTTGTGGTCTTACATGTGAATCCTAGGGAGGGTGAAAACAGTAAATACAACCCGAAAAGGCTATTTCACTAAAATACTCTAATTGGTACTTAAAATATATTGCAGACATTTTAAAAGAGCCAAACAATGCAGTAACATAAAGGCAAGGAAGAGAGTAAGCTTCCTTCCTCTTTGGTAGAAAGTACACAGGGCTTTTGATTTTTTATTTTAAAGGCTGTTAGTGTGATCATATTATGTTGAAGCAGCCAACATATTATTACAAGGATACAGCATACCTTCGGCAGAGGAGGTAATAGCAGTCTTAGTGGATTTGATTGACTTAGCAGACTTCAAGCACGTAGTGGGAGTCAAGGTTTCATTATTTGTGAGAGTTAAAGCCAGTAGAGTGTATGAAATTCTAGGCTTTGTGTGGAAGAGATGACCAAGGTCCTGGGTCTTTGACAATGGTGGACATCATAGAATTCAAACAGGAAAGGGGAAAATGATATGTTTTTACCATCCCCATTTTGAGAATGTTTCTCAAAAAAGCGTAAGGAAAATAGGGTACTACATGGAAGCAGGGTGAATCTGTTTATGTGGGCAAGTGTAATTGTGTGAAGGATGGTGGGGAGATGAAAGCCACAATGTGAATAATTTAGTGGTTCTTACCAGAGGCAGATAACTATTGATGATACCATTAATTGTGATAACATTGAAGTGCATGGAAGAAACACCATTGATACACTGCCCTTCTCTGTATTCTGCATGTATTATTTATTATTTAACTTCAGATAAAGGTTGTATACCTGGGTATTTTAATGCAACCTGTAAAAGGAAAGAGCACCACAGATTTACTGATGTAATGACAAGACTTTGCCATGATTTACATCTATGTTACTATTTATTAGATCACTGGCTTTCTTTTATAAACGAATTTTTATCGAAGTCCTCCTTCCACCCATGTTTCCTCCCTCCATGTGTTCCTTTTCTGCAATGGAATGAAGTGAAATGCTAAGATTACAGTGTGAAAAGTTATTGTAATAGGTTTATGAGGTAGCCAACCACTTCACCATTTCATTCCAGTGTTCACGTTCTTCTCTGATGCTACATTAAGCTCCAAAGGAAGCATTATTATCTTTTTAGGCTTCAGGATCCTAACCTTGCTAAATTTATTGTTTACTTGAGGGTAATGATACAAGTCAAGTAATAAACGTAGATAAGAAGAGAGAAGCTTCTCAAATTATTTTTGTCCTATCATTTTAGACAATCAGATATACAATAAATAGTAAAAACTTGGGTAAAAATAAATAAATAAATAAATAGATGGCACATCATGTTCTTAAGAGGTTATATTCAAGTTACTAAAGCCTAATGAGTCATTCAGTGGTTGGTTCTGACTTGAAAGCATCTAAAATTTCTAAGTACTACATGCACATCTTGGATTATCTGTTCCCTTTGGAAGAGGCTATTTTCATTAGGCTTTTTTTCCTTTTTCTTTTTTCTTTCTTTCTTTCTTTCTTTCTTTTTTTTTTTTGATGGATACTCTAAAACAGGAATAAGGATAATGTTAGGTGAGTAAGAATTTCTGCATCATCAATTTGTAAAATTTACCAAAGATAAAAGAAGAATGTCATGGGAAAACAAATAAGGATAAATGGTGTAATTACTTATTAATTGCTATGTTCAGTATCTTAGTTGTAAAATAATTAAAACAAGCAAATTTTAAAATCATTATAACACTGTGCAGTCAACGCTCTTCTTTCAGTATAGAAAACATAATTACAACAATTTATAAGGGATGATAACTATTCAACTTCTCATATTTTCATTTGGCAAGGACTTTCAAAATGTAAATAATACCTTGTAACCTTACAGTGTGATCTGCCACCCTCAAGACAGGAAAGAAATGAACAGGAAATGTGATTAGTTTACAAAGTCCTTAGAATAAAATTTATGGGTGTCACAGTTTGATCATTATTAACAAGGTAGCCCCGGTGGGGTGTTTGTCTTTCCTGACAAGTCTATTAGTTAAATATTGTTTGATATTTGCTGGGTATGATATATCTTGGGACCCAGCCTGGGCTGGGAGTTGTATTACTTTGCATTTTGTTTGTTTGGTTGTCGTTTTACTTTGGAAACAGGATTGCACATCTGACAAGATATTTCAGTTTATGTAATCAGTTATTAATTCTTTATAATTGCAAAAGGCAAAGGGTATAATCTCCACTCAGCATGAAAAGCTCTGTGCACAAAACAGCCTTTAGAACCAGAAAGAATCAAAGTATTTTGCCTTGAGACAAGAGCAACTATGTCTCCATATTTATTTATTTTATTTATGTGTTTATTTTTGAGACAGTCTCGCTCTGTCCCCCAGGCTGGAGTGCAGTGGCGCGATCTCGGCTCACTGCAAGCTCCGCCTCCCGAGTTCTTGCCATTCTCCTGCCTCAGCCTCCCGAGTAGCTGGGACTATGGACGCCTGCCACCACGCCCGGCTAATTTTTTTTTTTTTTTTTGTATTTTTTAGTAGAGACGGGGTTTCACCATGTTAGCCAGGATGGTCTCGATCTCCTGACCTTGTGATCTGCCCGCCTCAGCCTCCCAAAGTGCTGGGATTACAGGCGTGAGCCACCGCCCCGGGCGAACTATGTCTCAATATTTTTAATTGGTTATGTTTTCATCAGATAAGGAAAACGCATATTTGACACATTTTATTATAAAATTTTAGGGTAAAATGTAATTGAAAGGATGCAGTCATCTTACAGACAAGCTATTCAGCCAGTGTAACTTGATGTTGTATAAAGAAGATGTCAAACTTTGTTTGAAACTTCTGCTGGCACTTAGATGAAAAATAAGCATTTTTATATTTGTCTAATTTTAACCAGTGTATTTTTTGTAGTATATTATTCAAGATCTAGTATTGATGAAGTGTATTATTGATGATCAAAAATAGTGCTTGCTTTATAAATATGTCTTAAAGTCCCAATGTATAGTAGGCACTATTATAATTCCTAGGATATATAAACAAGTGAAGTGTAATATTTGACCTTAAAGATGTCATACATTCTGAAATCTGATAAAAGCCTTCACTTCAAATTCTGGTTTAGCCACTTTCAAGTCATATATTTTTTAATTGTTCTGATTCTTAGTTTCCTATGAAATGGAGATACTAATAATATTTACTTTATGGAATTGTCATGAGAACTAAAAGAGATAATGCATGTTAAGCACTTTCCAAACTGCTCGAAATATAATGGGAACTCAATCGATACCAGGTTTTGATTTGCATTTTCCTAATGATTAATGATAACAGCACATTTTCATATAACTTTTGACCATTTCTATGTCTGCTTTGGAAGACTATTTGGGTCCTTTGCCAATTTTAAAATCAGGCGATTTGTTTTTTGGTCATTGGTTTGTGTGAGTTCCTTATATAATATATTTTGGATATTTAGCTCTTGTTTAGAAATGTGTTCTGCAAATATTTTTTCCCAATCCAGAGGTTGATTTTGTATTTTGCTGACTGTTTCCTTTGCTGTGCGGTTTTTTAGTTTGATATACGCCAGCTTGTTTATTTTTGCTTTTGTTGCCTAACCTTTTGGTGTCATATCCAAAAAGACATTGCCAAGGCTAATGTAAAGGAGTTTTTCACCTATTTTTTTTCTAGGAGTTTTATAAGTTTCAGGTCTTACACTTAAGTCTTTAATTCATTTTGAGTTGATATTTGTGTATGGTGAAATACAAGGGTCTAATTTTATTCTTTTTCACAGTGATATCTAGTTTCCCCAGCACCACTTGTTTAAGAAACTGTCCTTTCTCCAATGTCTATTCTTCTCACACTTGTGAAAATTAGTTGACCATATATGCTTGAATTTGTTTGTAAACTCTCTTGTGTTCCATTGGACTATGTGCCTGTTCCTATGCTAGCACCATACACCATACTGTTCTGAATACTACAGCTTTGAAATTAGAAACTTTATTCTTCTTTCTCAAGATTGCTTTGACTATTCGGGGTTTTTAAAGTTTCCATACAAATTTTAGAATTGTTTTATTCTATTTCTGCAAAAATATCATTGCAATTTTGATAGGAATTGTGTTGAATCTGTAAATCACCTTGGGTAATGTGGACATGTTAATAATACTCATTCTTCAGTCTGTGAACATGGGATATTATTCCATTTATTCATGTCTTCTTCAATTTTTTCGTTAATGTTTTAGAGTTTTTAAGTGTACAGATTTTTCACCTCTTTTGTTAAATCTATTTCTAAGTATTTTATTCTTTTTGATGCTATCTTAAATGTAATTATTCTCTTGATTTACTTTTTAGCTAAATCATTCTTTTTTTTTTTTTTTTAAATTTATTTATTATTATTATACTGTAAGTTGTAGGGTACATGTGCATAACGTGCAGGTTTGTTACATATGTATACTTGTGCCTTGTTGGTGTGCTGCACCCATCAACTCGTCATTTACATCAGGTATAACTCCCAATGCAATCCCTCCCCCCGCCCCCCTCCCCATGATAGGCCCCGGTGTGTGATGTTCCCCTTCCCGAGTCCAAGTGATCTCATTGTTCAGTTCCCACCTATGAGTGAGAACATGCGGTGTTTGGTTTTCTGTTCTTGTGATAGTTTGCTAAGAATGATGGATTCCAGCTGCATCCATGTCCCTACAAAGGACACAAACTCATCCTTTTTTATGGCTGCATAGTATTCCATGGTGTATATATGCCACATTTTCTTAATCCAATCTGTCACTGATGGACATTTGGGTTGATTCCAAGTCTTTGCTATTGTGAATAGTGCTGCAATAAACATACGTGTGCATGTGTCTTTATAGCAGCATAATTTATAATCCTTTGGGTATATACCCAGTAATGGGATGGCTGGGTCATATGGTACATCTAGTTCTAGATCCTTGAGGAATCGCCATACTGTTTTCCATAATGGTTGAACTAGTTTACAATCCCACCAACAGTGTAAAAGTGTTCCTATTTCTCCACATCCTCTCCAGCACCTGTTGTTTCCTGACTTTTGAATGATCGCCATTCTAACTGGTGTGAGATGGTATCTCATTGTGGTTTTGATTTGCATTTCTCTGATGGCCAGTGATGATGAGCATTTTTTCATATGTCTGTTGGCTGTATGAATGTCTTCTTTGGAGAAATGTCTGTTCATATCCTTTGCCCACTTTTTGATGGGGTTGTTTGTTTTTTTCTTGTAAATTTGTTGGAGTTCTTTGTAGGTTCTGGATATTAGCCCTTTGTCAGATGAGTAGATTGCAAAAATTTTCTCCCATTCTGTAGGTTGCCTGTTCACTCTGATGGTAGTTTCTTTTGCTGTGCAGAAGCTCTTTAGTTTAATGAGATCCCATTTGTCAATTTTAGCTTTTGCTGCCGTTGCTTTTGGTGTTTTAGACATGAAGTCTTTGCCCATGCCTATGTCCTGAATGGTACTACCTAGGTTTTCCTCTAGGATTTTTATGGTATTAGGTCTAACATTTAAGTCTCTAATCCATCTTGAATTAATTTTCGTATAAGGAGTAAGGAAAGGATCCAGTTTCAGCTTTCTACTTATGGCTAGCCAATTTTCCCAGCACCATTTATTAAATAGGGAATCCTTTCCCCATTTCTTGTTTCTCTCAGGTTTGTCAAAGATCAGATGGCTGTAGATGTGTGGTATTATTTCTGAGGACTCTGTTCTGTTCCATTGGTCTATATCTCTGTTTTGGTACCAGTACCATGCTGTTTTGGTTACTGTAGCCTTGTAGTATAGTTTGAAGTCAGGTAGCGTGATGCCTCCAGCTTTGTTCTTTTGACTTAGGATTGTCTTGGAGATGCGGGCTCTTTTTTGGTTCCATATGAACTTTAAAGCAGTTTTTTCCAATTCTGTGAAGAAACTCATTGGTAGCTTGATGGGGATGGCATTGAATCTATAAATTACCTTGGGCAGTATGGCCATTTTCACGATATTGATTCTTCCTATCCATGAGCATGGTATGTTCTTCCATTTGTTTGTGTCCTCTTTTATTTCACTGAGCAGTGGTTTGTAGTTCTCCTTGAAGAGGTCCTTTACATCCCTTGTAAGTTGGATTCCTAGGTATTTTATTCTCTTTGAAGCAATTGTGAATGGAAGTTCATTCATGATTTGGCTCTCTGTTTGTCTGTTACTGGTGTATAAGAATGCTTGTGATTTTTGCACATTAATTTTGTATCCTGAGACTTTGCTGAAGTTGCTTATCAGCTTAAGGAGATTTTGGGCTGAGACAATGGGGTTTTCTAAATATACAATCATGTCATCTGCAAACAGGGACAATTTGACTTCTTCTTTTCCTAACTGAATACCCCTGATTTCTTTCTCTTGCCTCATTGCCCTAGCCAGAACTTCCAACACTATGTTGAATAGGAGTTGTGAAAGAGGGCATCCCTGTCTTGTGCCAGTTTTCAAAGGGAATTTTTCCAGTTTTTGCCCATTCAGTATGTTATTGGCTGTGGGTTTGTCATAAATAGCTCTTATTATTTTGAGGTACGTTCCATCAATACCGAATTTATTGAGCGTTTTTAGCATGAAGGGCTGTTGAATTTTGTCAAAAGCCTTTTCTGCATCTATTGAGATAATCATGTGGTTCTTGTCTTTGGTTCTGTTTATATGCTGGATTATGTTTATTGATTTGCGAATGTTGAACCAGCCTTGCATCCCAGGGATGAAGCCCACTTGATCATGGTGGATAAGCTTTTTGATGTGTTGTTGAATCCGGTTTGCCAGTATTTTATTGAGGATTTTTGCATCGATGTTCATCAGGGATATTGGTCTAAAATTCTCTTTTTTTGTTGTGTCTCTGCCAGGCTTTGGTATCAGGATGATGTTGGCCTCATAAAATGAGTTAGGGAGGATTCCCTCTTTTTCTATTGATTGGAATAGTTTCAGAAGGAATGGTACCAACTCCTCCTTATACCTCTGGTAGAATTCAGCTGTGAATCCATCTGGTCCTGGACTTTTTTTGGTTGGTAGGCTATTAATTATTGCCTCAATTTCAGAGCCTACTATTGGTCTATTCAGGGATTCAACTTCTTCCTGGTTTAGTCTTGGAAGAGTGTAAGTGTCCAGGAAATTATCCATTTCTTCTAGGTTTTCCAGTTTATTTGCGTAGAGGTGTTTATAGTATTCTCTGATGGTAGTTTGTATTTCTGTGGGGTCGGTGGTGATATCCCCTTTATCATTTTTAATTGCGTCGATTTGATTCTTCTCTCTTTTCTTCTTTATTAGTCTTGCTAGTGGTCTGTCAATTTTGTTGATCTTTTCAAAAAACCAACTCCTGGATTCATTGATTTTTTGGAGGGTTTTTTGTGTCTCTATCTCCTTCAGTTCTGCTCTGATCTTAGTTATTTCTAGCCTTCTGCTAGCTTTCGAATGTGTTTGCTCTTGCTTCTCTAGTTCTTTTAATTGCGATGTTAGAGTGTCAATTTTAGATCTTTCCTGCTTTCTCTTGTGGGCATTTAGTGCTATAAATTTCCCTCTACACACTGCTTTAAATGTGTCCCAGAGATTCTGGTATGTTGTATCTTTGTTCTCATTGGTTTCAAAGAACATCTTTATTTCTGCCTTCATTTCGTTATGTACCCAGTAGTCATTCAGGAGCAGGTTGTTCAGTTTCCATGTAGTTGAGCGGTTTTGATTGAGTTTCTTAGTCCTGAGTTCTAGTTTGATTGCACTGTGGTCTGAGAGACAGTTTGTTATAATTTCTGTTCTTGTACATTTGCTGAGGAGTGCTTTACTTCCAATTATATGGTCAATTTTGGAGTAAGTACGATGTGGTGCTGAGAAGAATGTATATTCTGTTGATTTGGGGTGGAGAGTTTTATAGATGTCTATTAGGTCTGCTTGCTGCAGAGATGAGTTCAATTCCTGGATATCCTAGTTAACTTTCTGTCTTGTTGATCTGTCTAATGTTGACAGTGGAGTGTTGAAGTCTCCCATTATTATTGTATGGGAGTCTAAGTCTCTTTGTAAGTCTCTAAGGACTTGCTTTATGAATCTGGGTGCTCCTGTATTGGGTGCATATATATTTAGGATAGTTAGCTCTTCCTGTTGAATTGATCCCTTTACCATTATGTAATGGCCTTCTTTGTCTCTTTTGATCTTTGATGGTTTAAAGTCTGTTTTATCAGAGACTAGTATTGCAACCCCCGCTTTTTTTTGTTCTCCATTTGCTTGGTAAATCTTCCTCCATCCCTTTATTTTGAGCCTATGTATGTCTCTGCGTGTGAGATGGGTCTCCTGAATACAGCAGACTGATGGGTCTTGACTCTTTATCCAGTTTGCCAGTCTGTGTCTCTTAATTGGAGCATTTAGTCCATGTACATTTAAGGTTAAGATTGTTATGTGTGAACTTGATCCTGCCATTATGATATTAACTGGTTATTTTGCTCGTTAGTTGATGCAGTTTCTTCCTAGCCTCGATGGTCTTTACATTTTGGCATGTTTTTGAGATGGCTGGTACCGGTTGTTCCTTTCCATGTTGAGTGCTTCCTTCAGGGTCTCTTGTTAGGCAGGCCTAGTGGTGACAAAATCTCTAAGCATTTGCTTATCTGTAAAGGATTTTATTTCTCCTTCACTTATGAAACTTAGTTTGGCTGGATATGAAATTCTGGGTTGAAAATTCTTTTCTTTAAGAATGTTGAATATTGGCCCCCACTCTCTTCTGGCTTGGAGAGTTTCTGCCGAGAGATCTGCTGTGAGTCTGATGGGCTTCCCTTTGTGGGTAACCCGACCTTTCTCTCTGGCTGCCCTTAAGATTTTTTCCTTCATTTCAACTTTGGTGAATCTGGCAATTATGTGTCTTGGAGTTGCTCTTCTCGAGGAGTATCTTTGTGGCGTTCTCTGTATTTCCTGGATTTGAATGTTGGCCTGCCCTACTAGGTTGGGGAAGTTCTCCTGGATGATATCCTGAAGAGTGTTTTCCAACTTGGTTCCATTTTCCCCCTCACTTTCAGGCACCCCAATCAGATGGAGATTTGGTCTTTTTACATAATCCCATACTTCTTGCAGGCTTTGTTCATTTCTTTTTCTTCTTTTTTCTTTTGGTTTCTCTTCTCGCTTCATTTCATTCATTTGATCCTCAATTGCTGATACTCTTTCTTCCAGTTGATCGAGTCGGTTACTGAAGCTTGTGCATTTGTCACGTATTTCTCGTGTCATGGTTTTCATCTCTTTCATTTCGTTTATGACCTTCTCTGCATTAATTAGTCTAGCCGTCAATTCTTCCACTTTTTTTTCAAGATTTTTAGTTTCTTTGCGCTGGGTACGTAATTCCTCCTTTAGCTCTGAGAAATTTGATGGACTGAAGCCTTCTTCTCTCATCTCGTCAAAGTCATTCTCCGTCCAGCTTTGATCCGTTGCTGGCGATGAGCTGCGCTCCTTTGCCGGGGGAGATGCGCTCTTGTTTTTTGAATTTCCAGCTTTTCTGCCCTGCTTTTTCCCCATCTTTGTGGTTTTATCTGCCTCTGGTCTTTGATGATGGTGATGTACTGATGGGGTTTTGGTGTAGGTGTCCTTCCTGTTTGATAGTTTTCCTTCTAACAGTCAGGACCCTCAGCTGTAGGTCTGTTGGAGATTGCTTGAGGTCCACTCTAGACCCTGTTTGCCTGGGTAACAGCAGCAGAGGCTGCAGAAGATAGAATATTTCTGAACAGCAAGTGTACCTGTCTGATTCTTGCTTTGGAAGCTTCCTCTCAGGGGTGTACTCCACCCTGTGAGGTGTGGGGTGTCAGACTGCCCCTAGTGGGGGATGTCTCCCAGTTAGGCTACTCAGGGGTCAGGGACCCGCTTGAGCAGGGAGTCTGTCCCTTCTCAGATCTCAACCTCCGTGTTGGGAGATCCACTGCTCTCTTCAAAGCTGTCAGACAGAGTCGTTTGCGTCTGCAGAGGTGTCTGCTGCTTTGTTATTGTTTTCTGTGCCCTGCCCCCAGAGGTGGAGTCTACAGAGACAGGCAGGTTTCCTTGAGCTGCTGTGAGCTCCACCCAGTTCGAGCTTCCCAGCAGCTTTGTTTACCTACTTAAGCCTCAGCAATGGCGGGCGCCCCTCCCCCAGCCTCGCTGCTGCCTTGCCGGTAGATCACAGACTGCTGTAATAGCAATGAGGGAGGCTCCGTGGGTGTGGGACCCTCCCGGCCAGGTGTGGGATATGATCTCCTGGTGTGCCTGTTTGCTCAAAGCGCAGTATTGGGGTGGGAGTTACCCGATTCTCCAGGTGTTGTGTGTCTCAGTTCCCCTGGCTAGGAAAAGGGATTCCCTTCCCCCTTGCGCTTCTCAGGTGAGGCAATGCCTCGCCCTGCTTCAGCTCTTGCTGGTCGGGCTGCAGCAGCTGACCAGTACCGATCGTCCGGCACTCCCCAGTGAGATGAACCCAGTACCTCAGTTGAAAATGCCGAAATCACCGGTCTTCTGTGTCGCTGGTGCTGGGAGTTGAAGACTGGAGCTGCTCCTATTTGGCCATCTTGCTCCGCCCCCCCCTAAATCATTCTTGGTATAAAGAAACGCTATTGGCCGTTGCGATGGTTCATGCCTGTAATCCCAGCATATTATGAGATAGAGGCAGATAGATCATTTGAGCCCAGGAGTTCAAGACCAGCCTGGAAAACATGTTGAAACTCTGTCCCAACAAAAAAAATACAAAAATTAGCTGGCATGATGGCACATACCTGTAATCCCAGCTACTTAGGAGGCTGAGGTGGGAGGATTGATTGAACCCTAGAAGTCAAGGCTGCAGTGAGCCATGATTTCACCATTTCCCTCCAGCTTGGGTGAAGATTGACACCCTATCTCAAACAAACAAAATGCTACTAATTTTTGTATGTTGATTTCATATCTTGCAATATTACTAAATTTGTTTATTGGTTGTAAGATTTTTTTTGGTGAAATCTTTAGGGCTTTCTAGATATACAATTATGTCATCTTCAAAGAAAGATAATTTTACTTCTTTCAAATTTGGATGTCTTTTATTTCTTTCTCTTGTGTTATTGTTCTGGCTAGGAATTTCAGTATTATATTGAATAGAAGTGGTGAGAATGAGCATCTTGTCTTGTTCTGATCTTAGATAAAAAGCTTTCAACTCCTCACCATTATGTATGATGTTGCCTGTGGGATTTTCATAAATGGCCCTTGTTGTGTTGAGTAAATTTTCTTCTATACCTATTTTATTGAGTTTTATCATGAATAGATATTGAACTTTGTCAAATACTTTTATTGCCCCAGTTTGTAAAGAAAACAGAAGCAGAATCAGAGAAAACAGAAAGACCTACTGAATGTGTGTAGGAGTTGGGGCAGGAACTGAAGGTTTTTCTAGAGGTTCCTTGAGCCCCCCACTTGAGGCCAGGGCTCTTACCTAGAGCATTTGTAGCTCCCAGCCCTGAGAACGGTTCTCAGAAGCGAAAATTCCACTGAAGACAGGTTAAGTGGAAGAGGCATCTTTGAACAGCTGTAGGACTGGGTGCTGGGCTGGGTGGAATGACAGCAGATTCAGGTCCTTCCAAGTCCATTAGAGGGACTGAAGATATGAATCCACCGGGTCCCATTCTGGAGACTACAGTTGCCTGCAGCCAAGACCCCAGCAAGATCAGCCCTGCCTGACTGACTCAGGTGCTGTGTCACTCCAGCCCTCTCCTACCACAGCTGCAGCCCTAGCCCCAAGCAGAAATGTGGCCTGGCCCACGCCCCAGCATCTGCTGTCCAAGAGAAAAGGCAGGAAAGGGAGGCAGACAGTTGAGAATAGCCTCAAGACCCTAATTGAGGTATCACTATCCTGCTTTAGAAATGGAGAAACTTGGGCTTGAAGACATAGGAAGAAATATGTTCAAAGTCTCAAATGCTGCAGTGAGGGCTCCAATAATAGAATCTAGATGGTTCTGGCTTCAAGGCTGGAACTTCAACTACAGCCATTGAAACCCTCTTCTTTCTGTGTGGTGGGGCCTCTTCCTTTGGGTACCAGGACTGTTGACTGGCTCTTCTCAAGCCTAAAGCTCCTGGGATAGAGCTATAACCCTCACACTCCCACCTCTGATAGATACCTGGGTAGTGTGGGTTCCCTCAGAAATTCAGAGACAGGCTATGCCTCCTCAGGCTGGGTCACTGAGTAGGTGTGTTTAACAGCTTCCCATCCATGCACACACTCACTCCCTTCTCCCCTGTGGACCAAAGGCTGGGGAGGGTAGGAGAGTGGAGAATGGAGGCCAGAAAGCTGGCGTGGCATTGATTGGCATGTGTCTACAGGTGGCGATTTCTTGCTCAGTACTGCCTACAGCTATCCGCTCCCCATCACAAGGAGTTATCCCTGGAGAAGCCACACTTTGTCCATGGAAAACATGGGTAACCTGAGGAGGGGTCCCAGGCCAGAAAAGAGGAGAACTCTAAGATTTTTAGAAGTGCTGTACTCAAAATGTTAGTTTGCTGTTTCCACCATCTTAGTCTATTGTATCATAGTATCATAGTTCTAACCTAGTCCCAGTCAAGTGCCTCACATTGACAGAGCTGCCTTAAATCAAACTTGCAATTCTCAGTAAATTCTAGCCTTGCCATCTTCTCTCTGAGACATGGCCATAGTGCAGCAGAGATGGTGTTCTCTCCTCTGCTGGTAAATAATAAACTCAATCTACCAGGTTCTATTGGTGATATTTGGTAAGCCAGCATTTGGCAGTCTAAAAAAATCTGTGTGTTGAATAAATAGGTAAGCCAACAGCAATAAGAGAAAAGAGAATATATCAGAGTCTAACATTTGAGAACAGAATAGCCTTAAGCCAAAAAAAAGTGACATCTATTACTACAGATACAATTCTGAAAGAAGCATGATTAAAATTTAATCAACAAATAAGATTATAGAGTAGGAAGATAATGTGGGATAAGGAAAAATAAAGGATATAAATAAAAGAAAGGTATATTAGAGGCACTCAATAAAATCTTAGAATATGTTGGCTAATCTAAAATTCTGAATAAAGTAAGATCTGAATGATGTTTATAAATTTCTTTCTCTCCCAGAGCTTTTTTTTTTATTTTATTTTTTATTTTTATTTTTTTATGCCATCCTCTCTCGTTGGATTATCTTACTTTAGCTATTCACCTTTATGGACTACTTAAAATGTCAAACTTCTTCAGAAGGAAAGCTTTCCTGCACCTGCAAAATTGGTTTAGATGTTTCTTCTGTATGCTCCCATGATCCAGAAGATTTACACTTAGGGAATTTTAAAATAAAATGATAAATATCCCTATTCTTCATTGTCCAGGGTAGAAAATAAGAGAAATAATATGGAAGATGCTAAATTGAAGGATATGGCCTAGTAAAAGAGCCAAATGGACCTGCTAAATGGATCTCACAAACCATTAACCAGACTTATTCAGGTCTCTGAACTTGTATGCTGTCTTACAGGATGGAGGAGCAGAGGAAACCTTGGTGTCTTCCACGTGGTAAAAATTAGATAAAGCTGAGCTGAACATGTCATCTGTTCTTTAATTTATCAGTTAGGTTAAATCACTCCACCTTTCTTGAAGCAAAGGGATATGGGGCCAAAAGTGTGAGTAACTGAGCTCCTTCCACCTGGATGGAAACAATGGGAATGAGGAAAATCATTCCCTTTTAGTAGACCCAATGATGGCACTATCTATTATGCAACTTTCTATTTTCTTGTCTCTCTATCCTATTATATCACAAACTCCCTGAAAGATACCTTGGAAAATTATTTCTGAAGGACATGTGTATTCAATTTTAAACATTGACCTTACAATTATACTTTTAGAGCTTAATTCTTTTATTAATTAAGGACTTGCTGTATCTTGATTTTTAATTGCTAGCTGGTTTTAATCAATTATTTTCTTGTTCCCACTTCTATTATGGAAATTATTTTACAGTTTTTAAATGTTTAAAAAATAACTTGCTCTAAAAACCCTAAAGACTTTCTGAATATTATCTTCTGCTTTCCATAAAATGCAAATACATACTTTTTATAATTCAAGGACAATAATTTTTAAGGGAGAAAATAATTCCCCTTCATTGTCCATTTTTCCTTTTGTACAATGAAGGATAGAACTTCTATCTAAACACCTTCTCTACACTTCGAGTATTCTTAAAACAATTATGCATCCTCCATAGTCACTCCTTCTTTTGGTAGAGAGTTTCCAATATGGAGAAGACACAGCATTTATTGGGTCATGTTTATTAGTAGGTGGATGTTATGACTTAAAGACTGAGGTCCATGCTTTCTACTTCCTTTTCCCCTTCCTGTCCACAAAAATGGGACTCCCTTTTACTCCCTTTCTCCATGTGGTAGCACATCCCGGTGTCTTAGATTCCCAAGAAACAGACCCCATGGCATATATTGTTGAACAGAAGATTTGGAACAGCAAATTGGGAGGCAGGATGAGGAGAGAGACATTTGAAACTGATGTATAGGCAAAGAAACCTCCGTGATCCTATGGCCGTGCTATAGTGGAAATGGACCAGAGTTGTGCATAATCAAAGCAAGGTTTCTGAGCCTTTGGACTTTTTATTTTTAAATTATATATAAAAATTGTCTATATTTATGATTGCAACACAATATTTTGATCTATGTATACAACGTGGAATGGATAAATCAATCTACTAAACATATCCATTACTTCATTATTATCATTCTTTGTGATGAAAACCCATCTATTCTCTTAGCCATTTTCAAGTATGCAATGTACTGCCATTAGCTATAGTCACTATGAGGTACAGTAGATCTCTTGAACTTCTTCCTAATCTAACTGAAATTTTGTATCCTTTGACCAACGTTTTCCCCAACTACATATCTCCCATCCCAGCCTCTGGTAAACCTTTCTCCTGATTTCTGAGTTTGACTTTTTAAGATTCTACATGTAAGTGAAATCTTGCAGTATTTGTATTACTGTACCTGGCCGATTTCACTTAACATAATGTCTTCCAGGTTCATGTATGATGTCACAAATGACAGAATTTCTTTCTTGTTTAAGGTTGATGAATAGATACATATATATATATATATATATATATATATATATATATATATATATATATATCACATTTTCTCTATCCATTCATTCATTGATGGACACTTAGATTGATTCCTTATTGTTGCTATTGTGAATAAGCTGCAGGGAATGTGGAGGTGCAGATATCTCTTTGATGTACTGAATATTCGTATCCTTTGTATATTATGTTAGGGTTCTCTAGAGGGACAGAACTAATGAAATATACATGCTTTTATATATATTATATATATATAAACACATAGATATATATGAGTTTATTGAGTATTAACTCACATAATCACAAAGTCCCACAATAGGTCATCTGCAGACTGAGGAACAAGGAGAGCCAGTCGGAGTTTCAAAACTAAAGAACTTGTAGTCCGTTGTTCAAGGGCAGGAAGCAACCAGCACAGGAGACAGATGTAAGCTGGGAGGCTAAGTCAGTCTCTTTTTTCACATTTTTCTACCTTCTTTATATTCTCACCATGTTGGCAGCTGATTAGATTGTGCCCACCCAGATTAAGGGTGGGTCTGTCTTCCCCAGGTCACTGACTCAAATGTTAATCTCCTTTGGCAACACCTTCACAGACACACCCAGGATCAATACTTTGTATCCTTCAATACAATCAGGTTGACACTCAGTATTAACCATCACACACACACACATACACACACACACATTATATATATATATATACACACACACACACACACACATACACATACTCAGATTGTTGGATCATATGGTAGTTCTAGTTTTAACATTTTGAGAAACTTTCATACTGTTTTCCACAATGGCTGTACTAATTTGCATTCCCATAAACAGTATATAAACATTTTCTTTGTTCTACAACCTTGTCAAGACATATTATTTTTTTGTGATAGGATAGCTCACTGTGGTTTTAATTTGCATTTCCCTAATTTATGATATTGAACTTTTTTTATATACCTGTTGTCCATTTATACGTCTTCTTTTAAGAAATGTCTATTCGGGTCTTTTGCGCATTTTTAATTGGTTAATTTGTTAAAATTAATTAATCTATTTATTTATAATTAAGTTGTTTGAGTTCTTGTATATTTTAGATAATAATCCCCTTATCAGATGTATGGTTTGCAAATATATTCTGTCATTGTGTAGTTTATGTCTTCACTCTGTTGATTGTGTCCTTTACTGTACAGAAGCTTTTTAGTTTGATGCAATGTCATCTGTCTATTTTTGCTTCTGTTGTCTGTACTTTTGGGGTCATATTGACAAAATTATTGCCAGGCCTTTGTACCAGTCAGTCATTGGACACAGCTGCTTGGAAGAAGACATACTCTTGGGCAAGGCAGCTCTCTTTGGTGGAGAACAATCTCCAGAGAAGGACTCAACTGTGAACTGTACACCATAGACACTACTAACAGTGCTAAGAGTGAGAGGAATAAGAGTCTTAGTTCTGTAGGTGGAATCCCAGCAATACGTCGCATCATCTGCTACATTCACTCTGCTGGAGCCTGACTGCTCATCCTGTCTCTTTGCTTCTAGCTTGGCTGCACAAGTACATCAGTCTTGCCATCTTTTCTAATTTCTTTATTTGAGTAGGTAGATTATGATCCTGCTCTGTAAACCTATTAGTCTCTCAGTGTGTAGGCAAACCTAAGCATGAACAGGTAAAAATTTATTCAGGGTAGGAAATATGATAGCTTACCTTAAATCTAAGTCACTTTCTTCAATTTACCCTGTCCCAGAAAGCCTTGCTCTAAGGATTACAGGGTACTTGCCAGGAAAAATACAGTCAATGATCTATTTTACATTTAAATGGTGATACTTGTCCAGACACTATGCTTTATTGGAGAGACCATTGACTTTTAATATCATTTTCATATAGTAATATGCAATTATAGTAATATTTTCATCAATGTTCTAATACTTTTAGAAAAGCATAGTGTTCAAAAATCATAATTTGTGGAGTTAGAGTGTCTGAATTTTTACCTTGGTCTCTCTACTTAAAAGCAGTATTAACTTTTAATTTAGTTTATTGTTAATAAATGTGCATAGAACTACATCTATTTCTTAGGATGGTTTAGGGCAAAATGAGATCATCCATGTAAAATAGTTCCTGAAACATAGTTCCTGCTACATTGTTGTTCAACAGCATAGATATTGGTTATTATTTTTATTATCTTTTGAATCCATTTGCTGTTGCTATAATATAGTGACAAAACAAAAAACAAGTCTCAGTGGTGTGTAACTTTAGTCATTTAGCTCGTACAGCAATCAGCTGGCTAGAGGTCAGCTCATCTAGGCTGGGCTTAGCTGAGTGTCTCTACTACCTGTGGACAGGTCTTCTCAAGAATCTGTGAATTGCTTCTGCTCCATGTTGCAAAGCACAGTAGATATAAATATAAGATATGGTTTCAGCCTTTAAGGAACTCTATTGGTGGAGGCAGAAAAGAACCATTTTGCTCTAAAATAGAGAATCAGGGGCTATCCTAGTGGTATAAACAAAATGTTGTGGTAACACTAAAAAGCAAGCAATTAATGCTGATATGAGGATCTGTCAAAGTCACCTTCACAGAGGAGGTGGCATTTGAGGTAGGATGGATTGGACAGTGGAATTACTTGCTCTGAAAGACAAGTCAGACATACAACATCCTTTACATTTAAAGGCTTACAGTCTACAAAATGTCCAAACACTGTGTCAATGTCTGTAATAGTCTCCCGATGGGAACATCAATGACACTCTATATAAGACTCTTTCCCCAGTGCAACAGAGTCTCAGGAAAATGTGCTTGGTTCCACCTTCTAAATCTCTCTTGTATGTTCTCAGTCTTGACATCAACTTTCTGTCTTCCCTCTTATGCCCGTTGTTATGAAATTATTAGTTTCCTCTTCATGTTCTAAACTCACTGAGAATTAACTCTTGGAAATCCAGCCACTTGCAGAATTTAAGACTCCTGTTCACCCTGGTTAAGTACTCAGATAATTCTCTGAGTAGGATAAAGAGGTAAATAACTATAATCCAAAACAATATGATAGATGTCATTAAAGTGTTTCACAGTGTTATAGGGATTTAAAGAGAGAATTCTTCACAAGTATATCAACTTCTCCTTAGATAACTCTGGAATGTTGCATTCTGATTTATTACTTTTTTGTGTGTGTATAAAGATCGTATCTTTTTGTTTTCCTCATTGAATGTCCCAGAAGAAATTTATGTGAGTGTGTGAATAAGACTGTCTACATACTCATCTATAAAAATTGGCAATTCTGTTTTTTATTTTAATCTGTGTGTCTTTTGAAAGTGTGGGACCAGAGGTAATGATAACTAACCTAAAATTTCCAGGACATTGAAACACAGATCATGAGTCATTCCCTGTTGCTATTAGCCATAGCACTATGCATACATCTATGTGAGTCAACAATTCCAGGGCATATGAGTGCATGGAGAATGTTCACACTTCTATGACTGGACTGAATGGGTTAATATGAATCTGGGCTTCTTTCTTTCTCTTAGTGGATCTGACTAGATGCAAAAAGAAAGAGAATGATTACTTCAGATCGCAGTAGGTTGTAATTGAAAATAAAACAAAATCAAACCAAGGGCAGTCATAAAAAACAATAATGCATGTTGGTGAAATAGCCTAGAATGGTTTCAATCAAGTTCAAGGGAGGGTGGATTGGACAATGGAATTCCTTGCTCAAGAGCCAGCTGAATTACAGCTAGGTGGGGTTAGAAATGGAAAATTATTTTTTCTGTTACAAGTTTTTTATGGACTAGGTATTAAAACAAGTGATTAGATGTTTTTATTTGATCTCAAAAGAATTGCTTTGAATTTAATTTATTAATTTAACTATTGTTTCTATAAATGTATTTTCCATTGATATTTTGTAGTGAAACTACATTTGAATAGTTTACCATTACATATTTTGTTGAGAAATTGCAATGGTAAGTGCCTAGTTAAAATACATATTAAAAACTTGTGGGTCAATCAAGTCAGCTTCATCGCTGGGATGCAAGGCTGGTTCAACATATGCAAATCAATAAATGTAATCCATTAAATAAACAGAACCAATGACAAAAACCACATGATTATCTCAATAGACACAAAAAAGGCCTTCGACAAAATTCAACAGCCCTTCATGCTAAAAACTTTCAATAAACTAGGTACTGATGAAACATATCTCAAAATAATAAGAGCTATTTATGAGAAACCCACAGCCAATATCATACTGAATGGGCAAAAGTTGGAAGCATTCCCTTTGAAACCCAGCACAAGACAAGGTTGTCCTCTCCCACCACTCCTATTCAACATAGTGTTGGAAGTTCTGGCCAGGGCAATCAGGCAAGAGAAAGAAATAAAGGGTATTCAGCTAGGAAAAGAGGAAGTCAAATTGTCTCTGTTTGCAGATGACATGATTATATATCTAGAAAACCCCATAGTTCTCAGCCCCAAATCTCCTTAATCTGATAAGCAACCTCAGCAAAGTCTCAGGATACAAAATCCATATGCAAAAATCACAAGCATTCCTATATACCAAGAATAGAAAAACAGAGAGCCAAATCATGAGTGAACTCCCACTCACAATTACTACAAAGAGAATAAAATACCTAGGAATCCAACTTACAAGGGATGTGTAGGACCTCTTCAAGGAGAACTACAAACCACTGCTCAGCAAAATAAGAGATGACACAAACAGTATTCCATGATCATGTATAGGAAGAATTAATATTGTGAAAATGGCCACACTGCTCAAGGTAATTTATAGATTCAATGCTATCCACATCAAGCTACCAATGACTTTCACAGAATTGGAAAAAACTACTTTAAATTTCATATGGAACAAAAAAAGGGCCGCATAGCCAAGACAATCCTAAGCAAAAAGAACAAAGCTGGAGGCATCACACTATCTGACTTCAAACTATACTACAAGGCTACAGTAACCAAAACAGCATGGTACTGGTACCAAAACAGATATATAGACCAATAGAACAGAACACAGTCCTCAGAAATAATACCACACATCTACAACCATCTGATCTTTAACAAACCTAACAAAAATAAGCAATAGGGAAAGGATTCCCTGTTTAATAAATGGTGCTGGGGAAACTGGCTAGCCATATGTAGAAAGCTGAAACTGGATCCCTTCCTTACATCTTATACAAAAATTAACCCAAGATGGATTAAAGACTTAAATATTAGACCTAAAACCATAAAAACCCTAGAAGAAAACCTAGGCAGTACCATTCAGGACATAGGCAAGGACAAAGACTTCATGACTAAAACACCAAAAGCAATGGCAACAAAAGCCAAAATAGACAAATGGGATCTAATTGAACTAAAGAGCTTCTATGCAGTAAAAGAAACTATCAGCAGAGTGAACAGGAAACCTACAGAATGGGAGAAAAATTCTGCAATCTATCCATCTGACAAAGGGCTAGTATCCAGAATCTACAAAGATCTTAAACAAATTTACAAGAAAAAAACAACCCTATTAAAAAGTGGGCAAAGGATATGAACAGACACTTCTCAAAAGTAGACATTTATGCAGTCAATAGACTTATGAAAAAATGCTCATCATTACTGATCATCAGAGAAATGCAGATCAAAACCACAATTAGATACCATCTCACGTCAGTTAGAATGGCAATCATTAAAAAGTCACGAAACAACAGATGCTGGAGAGGATGTGGAGACACAGGAATGCTTTTACACCATTGGTAGGAGTGTAAATTAGTTCAACCATTGTGGAAGACAGTATGGCAATTCCTCAAGGATCTAGAACTGGAAATACCATTTGACCCAGTCATCCCATTACTGGTTACATATCCAAAGGATTATAAATCATGCTACTATAAAGACACACACACACATATATTTAATGTGGCACTATTCACCATAGTGAAGACTTGGAACCAACCCAAATGTCCATCAATGATAGACTGGATAAAGGAAATGTGGCACATATACACCATGGAATACTATGCAGCCATGAAAAGGATGAGTTCACTTCCTTTGCAGAGACATGGATGAAGCTGTAAACCATCATTGTCAGCAAAATATCACAAGAACAGAAAACCAAACACCACATGTTCTCACTCATAAATGGGAGTTGAACAATGAGAACACATGGACATAGGGAGGGGAACATCACACACTGTGGCCTATTGTGGGGTGGGGGACTTGGGGAAGGATAGTGTTAAGAGAAATACCTAATGTAAATGATGAGTTGATGGTTGCAGCAAACCAACATGGAACATGTATACCTATGTAACAAACCTGCATGTTGTGCACATGTACCCTAGAACTTAAAGTATGTATATACATTATATATATAAAATATATAAGGATCACTTCCTTATATAATCCCATATATTATAAATATATATAATGTATATATATTATAAGTATAATGTATATATGTAATGTGTATATATATAAACTTCTGGATTCACATATAATATGCAAATATATAAAGAACTGGGCTAGTTTACAAAGAAGATAGAAAATCTATGACTGTGAGGGCTTTATAAGTAAGAAAAAAATGGTGAACACAAACGTCATCACATTAATTAAAAATATGAAACATTTATAATGCAGATAAACTTCAGCTGTTTGTGATACTAGAATAATAAGAATTACCAGATCCAAGTCTCTGTTATTTTTGTTGAAAGTGGTCCTGACATAATCTTTCAAGCTTTGAATGTACATCTCAATCTCAATATTTTTGCAAATTTAAAAGAACAGCAGAGTCACAAGAAGCTATACTCCAGGGGGAATTTTTTCTGTTTAATTCTTAAAGTAGTTGTGAGCTATTTTGAGGGAGAAGCATTTTTGGAATATAATTAGTAGGACAATATGGAGACAGAGGATGTGGCAAAACACAGATTTTTCATATGTCAAAATATATAAGAAAATGTAGTTCCCTGTAATAAAAACCATTTCCTACAGTAATGGAATTATTTAACAAAAAAAATTCTAATTGAATTCATTACCATAACTCTTCATATTTATTAGAGAAATCAAAATATTAAAGTTCTATTCCAGAAATAAAATTAAAATTTTCTCCTATTCCTCAGTGTATTTTAAAAAACTGAAAGGGTAGTTAAAAATTGTAAAGCTTGTAAAGGTTGAAGAGCTTGTAGAAGAAGAGTGACTATCTTCTAGTATGTATATTTATTCAATACTAGCCAGGCTTTTCTAAGAATACGGGACTTAAGTTTTACCTTCTCGGAAGCAAAAGATTGTAATTGAACATAAGTGACTTTGGAATTTAGCATAACTTAGTTTGAGCTGTGAGCCTTTGGCAAGGTATAAAACCTGCTCAAGCATCCATTTTTGTACTTACAAAATAGGGAAACGAGTATCTACTATTTGGCATCTTGGAGTTTTACATGTGATATCAACAGTTAAATGCCTGGTACACAAGGTGTTCACTAAACCTTTTGTTCCAAATATTTTCTCCTATAAATAAAGCAAAGAATGTTTAGTAGTAACACACTATCACTTCTAATATTATTGTTAGTAATGATTTCTGTTTATTGAACATCTATTATGTAGTCAGTATTGGGACGGCTGCTTTACGTGCACTTATTGAGCATCTACTATGCACCTGATTTTTGAGTTAACTACTTCATTTTAAAAATATTTTTAATTATTTATTTTTGTGACTACATAGTAGGTGTATATATTTATGGGGTACATGACATATTTTGATACAGGTAAGCAAAGCTTAATAATCACATCAGGGTAAATGAGGCATCCATCACCTCAAGCATTTATCCTCTGTGTTACAAGTATTTGTGCTATCAAATACTCAGTCTTAGTTATTTCTTCTAACTACTTTTGGACCCGTTAGCCATCCCCATCTCTCCCCTAACCCACTCCACTACCCTTTCCAGCCTCTGGTAACCATCCTTGTGAGTTCAATTGTTTTAATTTTTAGCTCCCACAAATAAGTGATAACATGCAGTTTGTCTTTCTGTGCCTAGCTTATTTTACTTAGCATAATAACCTCAGTTTCTATCCATGTTGTTGCAAATAATAGGATCTCTTTTTTTTTCATGGCCGAACAGTATACCAATGCGTATATATACCACATTTTCTGTATCCATTCATCGGTTGATGGACACTTAGGTTGCTTTCAAATGTTGGCTATTGTGAACGGTGTTGTAATAAAGATGAGAGTGCAGATATCTCGTTAATGTACTGATTTCTTTCTTTTAATTATACTTAGCAGTGGGATTGATGAATTGCATGGCAGCTATTTTTTAGTTATTTGGGGAACCTTCAAACCGTTCTCCATAGCAGTTGTACTAATTTACATTCCAACTAACACTTTACAAGGGTTCACTTTTCTCTACATCCTTGTCGGCATTTGTTATTGCCTGTCTCTTGAATACAAGCCATTATAACTGGGCTGAGATGATATCTCATTGTAGTTTTGATTTGCATTTCTCTGATGATCAATGACATTGAGCACTTTTTCATATGTTTGTTTGCTATTTATATGTCTTCTTTTGCAAAATGTCTATTCAGATCTTTTGTCCATATTTAATCAGATTGTTAGATTTTTACCTATAGAGCTGCTTGAGCTCTTTATACATTCTACTTATTAATCCCGTGTCAGATTGGTAGTTTGCAAAATTTTTCTCCCATTTTGTGGGTTGTGTCTTTATTTTGTTAACTGTTTCCTTTGCTGTCCAGAAGCTTTTTAACTTCATGTGATCCCATCTGTCCATTTTTGCTTTGATTGCCTGTGCTTCTGGAGTATTACTCAAGAAATCTGTGCCCAGTCAATGTCCTGGAGAGATTTCTAAATGTTTTTTTCCTAGCAGTTTCATAGATTGTGGGTTTTATTTAAGTCTTTAATCAATTTTTATTTGATTTTTTATATTGTGAGAAATAGGAATCTAGTTTCATTCTTCTGCATATGGATATCCAGTTTTCCTAGAAGCATTTATTGAAGAAACTGTCCTTTCCCCCAATGTATGTTCTTGGAACCTTGTCAAAAACAAATTCACTGTAGATATGTGGATTTGTTTCTAGGTTCTCTATTCTGTTCCACTGGTGTAATCTGTTTTTATGCCAGTACCCTACTCTTTTGATTACTCTAGCTCTGTAGAATAATTGAAAGTCAAGTAATGTGATTTCTCCACTTTTGTTCTTTTTGCTCGGGTAGTTTTGACTATTCTGGATATTTTGTGATTCCATAGAAATTTTAGAATTGCTTTTTTCTATTTCTGTGAAGAATGCTATTGGAATTTTAGTAGAGAATGCATTGAAAGTGTAAATTGTTTTGAGTAGTATGGACATATATTTATTCTGCCAATACATAAACATGGGATATCTTTTCATACTTTTGTGTTTTCTTCAATTTCTTTCATTATTATTTTATAGTTTTCATTGTAGAGATCTTTTGCTTCTTTGGTTAATTCCTAGGTATTTTATTTTCTTTGTAGCTATTGTCTATGGGATTACTTTCTGGATTTCTTTTTCATATTGTTTACTGTTGGCATATAGAAATGCTAGTGATTTTTGTATGCTGTTTTTGTACCCTGCAACTCTACTAAATTTCTTTATCAGTTCTGATAGTTTTTTGGTGGTCTCTAGGATTTTCTGAAATAAGATTATATAATCTGAAAACAAGGATAATTTGACTTCCTCCTTTTCAGTTGAGTGCCATTTATTTCTTTGTCTTGTCTAATTGCTCTACCTAGGACTTCCAGTAGTATGTTGAATAGCGTTGATGAAAGTGGGCATCCTTGTTGTGTTCTAGATCTGAGAAGAAAGACTTTCAGTTTTTCCCCATTCAGTATATTGCCTATGAGTATGTCATATATGGCTTTCATTATGTTGAAGTATGTTCTTTCAATAGCCAGTTTTTAATGGTTTTTATCATAAAGGGATGTTGAATTTTATCAAATGCTTTTTCAGCATCAAATGAAATGATCATATTATTTTTGTCCTTCATTCTGTTGATATGCATATGTTGAACCATCCTTGCATCCCTGGGATAAATCCCAATTGGTCATGATGAATGATCTTTTTAATGTGTTGTTCGATTCAGTTTGCTAGCAGTTTGTTCAGGACTTTTATTATTTATTTATGTTTTTGAGATGGAGTCTCGCTCTGTCGCTGAGGCTGGAGTGCAGTGGCATGGTCTTAGCTCACTGCAAGCTCCGCCTCCTGGGTTTACACCATTCTCCTGCCTCAGCCTCCCGAGTAGCTGGGACTACAGGTGCCCGCCAACACACCCAGTTAATTTTTGTATTTTTAGTACAGACGGGGTTTCACCATGTTATCCAGAATGGTCTCGGTCTTCTGACCTTGTGATCCGCCCACCTTGGCCTCCCAAAGTGCTGGGATTACAGGTGTGAGCCACTGTGCCTGGCCTGTTCAGAATTTTTGCGTCAATATTAATCAGGGATATTGACCTGTAGTTTTCTGATGTATGTTTGTCTAGTTTGGTATCAGGGTTATATTAGCCTCACAGAATGAGTTTGGAAGTATTCCTTTCTCCTCTGTTTTTCAGAATAGTTTGAGTGGGATTGGTATTCATTCCTCTTTAGATACTTGGTAGAATTCAGCCGTGAAGTCTTCAGGTCCTGGGATTTTTCTTTGCTGGGATACTTTTTACTATGACTTTGGCCTTGTTACTTCTTATTGGGGTATTCATGTTGTTTTATTTTTTTCATGGTTCAATCTTGGTAGGTTGTATATATCCAGAAATTTATCATTTTCTTCTAGATTTTCCAATTTATTGGCATATAGTTGCTCATAGTAGCAACTAATGATCCTTTGAACTTCTATGGTGTCAGATGTAATGTCTCCTTTCCCTTCTTTGATTTTATTTACTTAATTCTTCTTTCCTTTTTTCTTAGTCTGGCTAAAAGTTTGTCAGTATTGTTTATTTTTTCAGGAAATAAACTTTCATTTTATTAATCTTTTCTATTATTTTCTTCATTTTAATTTCATTTATTTCTGCTCTGATCTTTGTTACTTCTTTTCTTCTATTTTGGGTTTGGCTTGTTCTTGCTTTTCTAGTTTTTTAAGATGCCTCATTAGGTTGTTTATTTGAAGTTTTTCTACTTTTTTTAATGTAGGCACTTATAGCCATAAGCTTCCCTCTTGACACTGCTTTCACTGTATCTCATAGGTTTCAGTATATTATGTTTCTGTTATCTACTGTTTCAAGAAATTTTTTCATTTCCTTCTTAATTTCTTCATTGATGCATTGGTCATTCAGGAGCACATTGTTTAATTTCCATGTGTTTATGTAGTTTCCAAAATCCTTCTTGATATTAATTTCTAATTTTATTTCCTTGTGGTCAGGGATGATATTTGATGTTATTTCAACTCTTTTGAGTGTTTTAAGACTTGTTTTGTGACCTAATATATGGTCTATCCTTGAGAATGATCCATGTGCTGAGGAAAAAAAAATGTGTATTATGTAGCCATTGGATAAAATGTTTTGTAAATATGTGTTATATCCATTTGGTCTATAGTGCAGATTAACTCTGATGTTTCTTTGTTGATTTTTCTGTCTGGAAGATCTGTCTAATGGTGAAAGTGGGGTGTTGCAGTCTCCATCTATTATTGTATTGTGGTCTATTTCTTTAGCTCTAATAATGTTTGCTTTATATATCTGGGTGCTCCAGTGTTGGGTGCATATATATTTAT
Source organism: Theropithecus gelada (assembly GCF_003255815.1). Lineage (NCBI taxonomy): Eukaryota > Metazoa > Chordata > Mammalia > Primates > Cercopithecidae > Theropithecus > Theropithecus gelada. Next base: position 91,882,930 of record NC_037685.1, read on the forward strand.
AGTTGTTAACTCCTCTGACTGAATTGACCCCTTTATAATTACCTAATGGCCTTCTTTGTCTCTTCTTGTAGTTTTTGTCATGAAGTACATTTTGGCTGATATAAGTATAGCTACAACGCCTCTATTTTGGTTTCCATTCATATGAAATATGTTTTTCCATCCGTTTGTTTTCAGACAATGTGTATTTTTATAGGTGAAATGTGTTATTTGTAGGCCACAAATCTTTACTTCTTGTTTTTCTTTTTTTAAGTCCCTTAAACCACTTTATGTCTTTTTATTGAAGAGTTTAGTCCATTCACATTCAAGGTTATTATCATTATTATTATTATTTGAGACAGAGTTTTGCTCTTGTTGCCCAGGCTGGAGTGCAATGGTGCAATCTTGGCTAACTGCAACCTCCACCTCCTGGGTTCAAGAGATTCTCCTGCCTCAGCCTCCCGAGTAGCTGAGATTACATGTGCCTGCCACAATCCCCAGCTAATTTTTTGTATTTTTTTTAGTAGAGATAGGGTTTTGCCATGTTGGCTTGGCTGGTTTTAGACTCCTGACCTCAGGTGATCCACCTGTCTTGGCCTTCCAAAGTGCTGGGATTACAGGCGTGAGCCACCGTGCCTGGATGGTCATTATTAATAAGTAAGGATTTACTTCTGCCATTTTGTTATTTATTTTCTGGTTGTTTTGTGGTACTCTACCCCATCTTTTCTTTTTTCCTCTCTTCCTTTTAGTGAAGGTGATTTTCTCTGATGGTATGATTTAATTTATTGCTTTTTACTTTTTGTGTATTCATTGAATTTTTTTTTTTTTGATTTAAGGTTAACATGAGTCTTACAAGTACTATCTTATAACCTATTATTTTAAACTGATAATAACTTAATATTGATGGCGTAAACAACAAAAAACTAACATACAAGCAAAATGAAAACTTATAAAAACTCTACACCTTAACTTTTTCCACCTATTTTTTCAGTTATTGCTGTTTCTACTCATATCTTACTGTACTGTTCATGTCTTGAAAAGTAGTTGTTGTTATAACATTTTTGATTGGTTGATCTTTTAGTCTTTTTTCTACTTAAGAGTAATTTACACAGCATAAGTACAATATTATATTCTGTGTTATTCTGTGTATTTATATTGCCAGTGAGTTTTGTACCTTCAGATGATTCCTTATTACTCATTAGTGTTCTTTTCTTCCTGATTGAAGAGCTCCTTTTAGCATTTCTTGTAGGACAGGTCTGGTGTTGATGAAATGCCTTAGCTTTTGTTTGCCAGGGAAAGTCTTTATTTCTCCTTCATGTTTGAGGGACATTTTCCCTGAATATACTACTCTAGGATAAGAGGAGTTTTCCTTCAGCACTTTGAATATGTCATGCCACTCTCTGCTGGCCTGTAAAGTTTCCACTGAAAAGTCTACTGCCAGGCGTATTGCAGTTTCTTTGTATGTTATTTGTTTCTTTTCTCTTGCTGGTTTGAGAATCCTTTCTTTATCCTTAACCTTTGGGAGCTGATTATTAAATACCTTGAGACAATCTTCTTTGGGTTAAATCTACTTGGCGTTCTATAACCATCTTGTACTTGAATATTGATATATTTCCTTAGGTTTGATAAGTTCTCTGTTATTATCCCTTTGAATAAACTTTCCATCCTTATCTCTTTTTCTACCTTCTTTTCAAGGCCAGTAACTCTTAGATTTGCCCTTGTGAGGCTATATTCTAGATCTTTTAGGCATGCTTTATCTTTTTGTGTTACTCTTTTCTTTTGTCTCTTCTGACTGTGTATTTTCAAACAGGCTGTCTTCAAGCTCACTAATTATTTTTTTTTATGCTTGATCCATTTTGCTATTAAAACACTTTGATGAATTCTTCAGTATATCAATTGCATTTTCAATTTCTGCCTGATTCTTTTAAATTGCTTTAATCTCTCTGTTAAACGTATCTGATAGAATTCTGAGTTCCTTCTCTGTGTTATCTTTAATTTCTTTGAGTTTCCTCAACACAGCTATTTGAATTATCTGTCTGAAAAGTCACATATCTCTGTTTCTCCAGAATTGGTCCCTGGTGCCTTATTTAGTTTTTTTTGTGAGGTCTTGTTTTCCTGGATGGTCTTGATGTTGTGACTTTTCATCAGTGTCTGGGCATTGAAGAGTTATAAGTTTATTGTAGTCTTTGTGGTCTGGACTTGTTTGAACGTGTCTTTCTTGGTAAAGTGTTCCAGGTATTTGAAGGAACTTAGGTGTTATGATCTAAGCCTTATCTGCGGCGGTCAACAAAAGCCCAGTAATGCTGTGGCTCTTGTGGACTCATAGAGGTACTGCCTTGATTGTCTTGGATAAGATAAAGAAAAATTCTCTGAATTGTCTGACAGAGACTCTTGTTCTCTTCCCTCACTTTCCCCCAAACAAATGGAGTCTCTCTGTGCTGAGCTGCCTGGAGCTGTGTGTTAGGTGACACAAGCCCCCTGCTGTGGTCCCTACCAGTGAGACTTTGCTGGGTCAGACTTGAAGTTAGCATAGGCCTGGGTGTCACTCAAGGCCCTTTGTAACTTCTACTTGGCTACTGCCTATGTTCACCTAAGGCTCTAGGGCTCTACAGTCAGTAGATGGTGAAGTCAGGTGTGCTTGTGTCCTTTCCTTCAGGTTGGAAAGATTCCCCAGTCCACAGATGAGTCCATAGATGCCATCCAGGAGCCAAGGACTGTAGTCAAAAACCTTAGATGCACTATTCTACTGTGGCTAAACTGGAACTCAAACCATGATATGTAGTCCTTCCCACTCTTCCCTCTCTTTTTCACAGGCAGAGGAACCTCTCCTTGTGGCCACCACCACCATAGGCCCACATAAATTACTGCCAGATTACTTCCAATGTTTACTTAAGACCTAAGGGCTCTTCAGTCATCTTTGGTGAAGTCTGCCTGGCCTGGTTCTCACCATGTGTTCCTCTTTGATCCAGGTCAAGTTCAGAAATACCATCCAAGAGCCACGGCCTGGAATAGGGGACTCTAAGCATCACTTGGTGCCCTACGCCACTGTGGCTGAGCTGGTACCTAGGGTGCAAGACTCAGTTTCCATTAGTTTTCCTCTGCTTTTCTCAAGCAGAAGGTATCTCTCATTATAGCCACCACAGCTGAGAATGTTCTGGGTCTCACCTCAAGCATGCACATCTCACAGTCTCACACAAGGCCCATACTCTCTGGGGATAATTTTCATGGCCCAACAGCTCTTTAGTCAGCAGGATAAATCCTGTAAGGACTGGGTTCTTCCCTTCTAGGTGTAGGTTCCCTTCTGGCCCAGGGTGTGTCTAGAAATGTCATCCAGTTGGGGCCTATAATGGGAGCCTCCCAACTCTGCCTGGTATCCAAGATGCAAGACAAAGTCCTCTTTACTTTTCCCTCTCCTCAAGCAGAAGGAAAAGGTCACTGTCATTGCTGCAAGCTGAACTGTCTGGGATTGAGAAAGGGTGATGCAAACACTACCTTAGCTTCTTCAACTGGTGTCTCCCTAGGTCACATGCCATGCAAATCCACTGGCCGTGAGCCCAGCATAACACTAGGACTTGCCTTGGAGTTGCAGTCTTTTTGGCTTAGACTATCTTTCAAGTTTATTTAGAACTCCAGAGCACTTTAGCCTGCAGTTCCAAGGTTTGGTGGAACTCAGCTTCTGACTGCTGGGATGGGTGATTCTCCTCTCATTTGGGCTGTAGTAAATGCTCTGTACATGAGCTGGTGTCAGCTGAGTTCAGTCCAGTTTTGCTTTCTCCTGTGACAGGACAGCAATTAATGTAATGCAAAGTCTCCCAATTGCTACACTTTTCCTTCACCAAGCACACAGATTCTCTATCTCTACCATGCGGGTGCTGCTGGGTGATACGGGAGTGGTGGCATCAACAGCTGAAGACTGTCTTTCTTACTGCCTTCATTGCTTCCTTCGGCAATATGAAGTTAAAACCAGGTACCACGATTGCTCATTGATTCTGATTTTTATAAAGGTGTATTTGTGTGTATGTGTGCGTGCGTGTGTGTGTGTGTGTGTAGATCTTAAATTTTTTGTGTACCTGTAGTGGTAGAGGTGGGGATGATAGTCTGTGGAGACTTCAGCCATCTTGCTCAGCCCCTCTGAACTAGTTACTTTATATTTTGTTCCATAGATAAAATTTAAAAACAACTTTATAAGGAAGAAATTTTAATATAATTTTGCAGATGAAAAACACATGATTGGTTGGAATAATGCGCAGTTTCTATGCTGGAAGATAACAAGTGTTATAGGACCTTAGAAACTTTGCCACTTCTACTGTCTCATTTGAAATCACATCTCTTTATAATAACTAATAGAAACTTTAGTAGCCCCAAGTGACGGTTGAGAAAATAAAGTTCAGTTAGGTTGTCACTGTCCAGGTTCTCTTAGCAGCTATTGAATCTGTGATTAAAATTTAACTTTTTTTTAACCTTTACCTCCAGTTTATTTTTTATTATATTGTCTCTCTGTGTTGGTGATAACTTAGATATATTAGTTACTATACAAATATGTTTTAAAGGTAATGATGGTTTTTTTTTTTTTTCTGTTTTTCTGGAGATCAGGAAAAGGGGGTATGCAAATAAAGTAGTAGAGAAGGATTTTAGAATTTGGTATAAAAATGTTTGTTTTTCAATACTTGTGAAACATCATAATGAGATGATTGAGGGTTATTTTCTGAAGATTTAAAAACATGGATATGTATATATATAACTATAATTGGAGGAAGATGTGATGAGCATAGACTGAATGATTCATCCAAGACATTTTTCAGGCTTAAAATTATGAGATTCTCCATCAGGCATGTTAACCAACTCCCCATAAACTTTTTTCTATACTTACAAAAAGATTTTGTTTGTCATTCTTGCTCTATGTGTACACCACCAAACCCATGCCATGGTACCAAATACCACATGTACACACACACACACACACACACACACACACACACACACATTTTATTAATGTATAATAGTAAACTATAGCAGCTTTCTGATAGCTGGTCCTGGGTTGGTAATTAGATGGTTTGGAAATTTGTCACCTACAAATCTCAAGTAGAAATATGATTCCCAGTGTTGAAGGTGGGGACTTATGGGAGTTGTTTGGGTAATGGGGGAAGATCTCTCATGAATGGCTTGCTGCCCTTTCCATGGGTATTAGTGAGTTCTTCCTCTGTTAGGCCACATGAGAGCTAGTTGTATAAAAGAACCTGGCACCTCCTCTCTCCGTCTCTCTTTCTCTCTATCTTGCTTGCTCTCTCAGCACATGACACAGCAGATTCTCCTAGCCTTCCCCCATGATTTAAGCTCCCTTAGTACTAACCAGAAGCCAAAGCGGATGCTGGTTCCATGCCTGTAGAGCCTGCTGAGTTGTGAGCCTCAGTTATTTTTGAGTATAGGAAAACAAATGAACTTTATAACAACACAAATGAACTATCACAGAAAATTGGTACTAGGAGTGGGACATTGCTATAAAGATACCTGAAAATATGAGAGTGGCTTTGGAACTGGATAATAGACAGAGGTTTGAAGAGTTTGAAGGGTTCAGAAGAAGACAAAAAAATGAAAGAAAGTTTGGAACTTTTCACAGACTAGGTAAGTGGTTGTGACCAAAATATAGAAATATAGACAGTGAAGGCCAGGCCAAGGAGGTCTCAGATGGAAATGAGAAACTTATTGAAAACTAGAGCAAAAGTCACCCTTGTTTTGCCTTAGCAAAGAACTTGGCTGTACTGTCTCTATGTCCTAGTACTCTGTGGAAGACTGAATTTAAGAGTGATTCTGTAGGGTATATAGCAGAAGAAATTTTTAAGCAGTAAAGCATTCAAGAGGTGGTCTGGCTATTTCTAACTTCCTAGAGCAGATATAGAAGCAAAAAGATGACAAATCTGGAAAATATGTAAAAGGGAAACAGAATGTACAAATTTGAAAAATTTGCAGACTGGGAATGTAGTAGGGAGGGAAGGAGACTTTTCAGGAGAGGAATACAGGGAAGTTATGGAGCAACTATTTGGCAGAGAGATTTGCATGACTGAAAGAGAGCTGAGTGCTAACAGGCAAGACAATGGGAAAGAGGCCTTGAAGGCATTTCAGAAACATTTCAGACTCCCTTTCCCATCACAGGTCCAGAGGCCTAGGAGGAAAGAATGGTTAAGTGGGCCAGGCTCAGTGCCCTGTTGCTTTGAGTGGCTTCAGGACACTGCTCCCTGTATCCCTGCTGCTTTAGCCATGGCTCAAAGAGCCCCAAGTATAGCTTGCACCACTGCTTCAGAAGGCACAAGCCATAAGCCTTGATGAGTATAATGTGGTGTTAAGTGTCTCAGAATGCAACAGTGAAGAAACTTGGCATCCTCTGTAGATTTCAGAAAAAGTATGATGATATGGTTTGGCTCTGTCCCCACCCAAATCTCATCTTAAATTATCATGTGTTGTGGGAGGAACCCCATGGGAGGTAATTGAATCATGGGCGCAGGTCTTTTCTGTGCTGTTCTCATGATTGTGAATAAGTCTCATGAGACCTGATGGTTTTAAAAAGAGGAGTTTTCCTGCACAAACTCTCTTCTCTTGTGTACCACCATTTGAGATGTGCCTTTTACCTTTTGCCATGATTGTGAGGTCTCCTGGCCACATGGAACTACATGTCCATTAAACTTCTTATTTTGTGAGTTGCCCAGTCTCAGTATGTCTTTATAAGCAGTGTGAAAACAAACTAATAGAGTAAATTTGTATCAGAAGTGGGCGCTGCTGAAAAGATACCCAAAAATGTGGAAGTGACTTTGTAGCTGGGTAACAGGCAGAGGTTGGATCCATTAACAAGGCTCAAAAGAAAAGAGGACGATGTGGGAAAGTTTGGAACTTCCTAGAAACTTGTTGAATGGCTTTAACCAAAATACTGATAATGATATGGACAATGAAATCCAGGCGGAGGTGGCCTCAGATGGAGATGAGGAACTTGTTGGAAACTGGAGTAAAGATGACTCTCGTTATGTTTTGGCAAAGAGACTGGTGGCATTTTGCCCCTGCCCTAGAGATCTGTGGAACTTTGACCTTGAGAGAGATCATTTAGGGTATCTGGCAGAAGATATTTCTATGCAGCAAAGTATTCAAGTGGTGACTTGGGTGCTACTAAAGGCATTTGGTTTTAAAAGAGAAACACAGCATAAAAGTTTGGAAAGCTTGCAACCTGACAATGTGACAGCAAGAAAATCCCATTTTCTGAGGAGAAAGTCAAGCCGGCTGCAGAAATTTACATAGGCAACAAAGAACCAAATGTGAATCACCAAGACAATCGGGAAAATGTCTCCAGGGCATGTCAGAGACTTTTGTGGCAGACATCCTGTCACAAGCCCAGAGGTTTAGGAGGAAAAAAATGGTTTCTTGGGCCAGACCCAGGGTCCCTCTGCTGTGTGCAGCCTAGGGACTTGGTGCCCTGCATCCCAGCTGCTCTAGCCATAACTAAAAGGGACCAAGGTAGAGCTCAGGCTGTTGCTTCAGAGGGTGGAAGCCCCAAGTCTTGGAAGCTTCCATGTGGTGTTGAGTCTGCAGGTGCACAGAAGTCAAGAATTGAGGTTCAGAAACCTCTGCCTAGATTTTAGAGGCTAGATGGAGATGCTTTGATGCCCAGGCAGAAGTTTGCTGCAAGGGAGGGGCCCTCATGGAGAACCTCTGCTCAGACAGTGCAGAAGGGAAATGTGGGGTTGGAGCTTCCACACAGAGTCACTACGTGGGCACTGCCTAGAGGAATTGTGAGAAGGGGGCCACCATCCTGCATCCTCCAGACCCCAGAATGGTAGATCCACCAACAGCTTGCACCATGTGCCTGGAAAAGCTACAGACACTCAATGCCATCTCATGAGAACAGCCAGGAAGGGGGCTGTATCCTGCAAAGCCACAGGGGTGGAGTTGTCCAAGGCATGGGAGCCCACCTCTTGCATCAACATGACCTGGATATGAGACATGGTGTCAAGGGGGATCATTTTGAAACTTTAAGATATGACTGCTCAGCTAGATTTCAGACTTTAATGGGGCCTGTAGCCCCTTTGTTTTGGCCATTTTTTTCCATTTGGAATAGCTGTATTTACCTGATGCCTGTACCCCCATCATATCTAGGAAGTAATTAAATTGCTTTTGATTTTACAGGCTCACAGGCTGAAGGGAGTTGCCTTGTCTTGGATAAGATTTTGGACTATAGACTTTTGAGTTAATGCAGAAATAAGACTTTGGGGGACTGTTGGGAAGGTATGATTGGTTTTGAAATGTGAGGACATGAGATTTGGGAGGGGCCAGGGGCAGAATGATATGGTTTGGCTGTGTTCCCACCCAAATCTCATTTTCAATTCTCATGTGTTCTGGGAGGGACTCTGTGGGAGGTAATTGAATCATGGGGGCAGTTCTTTTCCATGCTGTTCTCATGACTGTGAATAAGTCTCATGAGATCTGATGGTTTTAAACAGGGAAGTCTCCCCGCACAAGCTCTCTTCTCCTGTCTGCCACCATTTGACATGTGCCTTTAACCTTTCGCCATGATCGTGAGGCCTCCCAGCCACATGGATCTATAAGTCCATTAAACCTCTTTTGTTTGTAAATGCCCAGTTTCTGGTACGTCTTTATCAGCAGTGTGAAAATGGACTAATACATATGGGAAAGCCTAGGTTCCCAGGAAGAAGCCTGCAAGAGGGATACAGTTCTCACAGAGAAACTCTACTAGGGAAGTGCCAAAGGGAAATGCAGCTTCCACACAGAGTCCCAAATGTGGGCTGCTGGAGTTGAGGGAATGGAGTCACTCTCCTCCAGATTCCTGAATGGCAGAGTCACTGGGAGCTTGCACCTGAGCCTGGAAAATTCACAAGCACTCAACTCCAACCCATGAGAACTATCACATAGGCTGTGCCCAGGGAAGCTGCAGGGGGAGGGTTACCCAAGGTTTTGGGAGCCCACTCCTTGCACCAGTGTACCCAGGATGTATGACATGGAGTCAAAGATTATTTTTTAGCTTTAAGATTTAATATCTTTTAATGATTATTTTTTAGCTTTAAGATTTAATGTCTTTCCTGGTTGGTTTTGCACATGTGTGGGGCCTTTGGACATGCATGGGGTCATGTGTTGCCCTTTTGGCCAATTTCTCTCTTTTAGAAGAGGAATATTTACCCACTTCCTGTACCATCATTGTATCTTGGAAGTAAATAACTTGGTTTTGATTTTACAGGCTCAAAGATAAAAGGAAGGTGCCTTGAGTCTCAGATGGGACTTTGGAATTTTGAGTTAATGCTAGAATGGAATGAGCTAAAATTTTGAGAAACTATTGGGAAGAAATGATTATATTTTGCAATGTGGGAAGCTCAGGAGATTTGAGGGATTGGGGTGAAATAGTATAGTTTGGATATTTGTTGCTTCCAAATCTCATATTGGAATGTGATCCCCAATGTTGGAGGTAGGACCTGGTAGGGATTGTTTGAGTATGGGGGATCCCTCATGAATAGTTTTGTGTCTTCTCCCTGTTATGAGTATGTCCTTGCTCTGTTAGTTCATGTGAGAGGTGATTGTTTAAAAGAGCCTAGCACACCTCCCCTCTCTCTCTCTCTCTCCCCCCCCCCACTCTCTCTCCCTGTCTTCCTCTCTTCCTCTCTCACTATGTAATACAGTGGCTACCCTTTTACATCTCATCATAAGTTTCCTGAGGCTTCACTAGAAGCTGAGCAGATGCCAATGCTGTGCCTGTACAGCCTGCAGAACCATGTGCCACATAACACACTTTTCTTTATAAATTACTCAGCCTCGGGTATTCCTTTAAAGCAATGCAAATGGGTGAACCCAGTGATATTTGGCCATTACTCAGAATAGTGCTATCTCATGAAAAGATGATGAAACAGATGGGCAAAGTGGGAAGAAACAAATTGGAATGCTCAGCTACTTAGAGAATAAACTTAGGAAGCTTAATAGTTTTGGTGTGCTTCTTCAGGCTATACTTTCGGCTGAAGCAGAAGCTGGCAACTTTTCTTTTCCCTTCAATCCAACAAGGCAGAGATTTTAACTTATTGGCACACACATACTAGATAATCGGACCACTTGAGACTGTCACGGGTGAAATGGAATGGAAGCTTCTATCAATGTCATCCTTAGGTTATCCTTTTCTCTGCGTTTTGTGAATTGAAGCCAATAATTTTCTAAAAGAGATGCCAGTAGAGCTATTACTTTCTCAATAACCCATTAGATCTCTGGAATCAGTTTTCAACATGTTACCTGCCTTAAGTGTGATCATTAAGTGTTTCTTATACTGATCAATTGGAAGATACTATATTGGAGTTTAGAAAGAGCTGAGGGCATTTTAAGAGGTGACATTTGATTACCTATAAAAATTTTCACCTACTGACATAATAGCATATTTATAATAAATGGAAGCTACAAAATGTTAAGATGAGTAATTATTTTGGAAATATTGTTTGTTAAATGCTATATTCTATTCAGATAGCCATTAATAATAATCCAGGATTGTTATATTCTCAACACTTATAGAATCTGCCTGGACTCTCTATTGAGTAGAAATTTATGGTATTTAACTACTGTGTTCCAAAAGAGCATCAGTAATAATAAGAACTGAAAATCTTGTGTTTCCTCGTTGTGTCTGCTCCTGAGCTGTGACATCTCCTTGGAGGGATGTTTGCATTACCTTTAGTCAAACCTGTGTTTGAAAATTTACTTATTCAGGACATAATGCTTTTGGCAATGATGACATACAGGGTTTCTAGGAGCTTAATATGATTTTTTAAGTGTTCCATCCTACTGTTAGTATGAAGTATTTACTAGATAGCTCATCTCTCCTTGTCAAACCTGATACAAGCCCTATCTGATAGAGAACATCTTCATGACAATGATCTCAATAGACATTAAAAAATAGAAATATCTTATTAATTTTTCCCTGGTAATGCCTGCTTTTTATGATTTAAACACAACTAGTTTGCTCTGATTGTTATGTTCTATTGAGCTAAATATATACACATACCACTTCTCTGTGTGTGTGTGTATGTGTGTGTGTGTGTGTTTTGCTATATTTTGTTTTCATGGCATCTTGTTTGCTGAACATTTAATGCAATTCAGGTCAACATGACCTGTTTATTTTCTGTAATTTTGAGCTTGGTAGAATCTATACTATCTATTAATAGAACTCAGTCTATTAAAAGCTATTGAGGGATTTTAATTTACCAAGAGAAGACTTTAGATGACTTTAACTAGGCTCTCAGCTAGCATAAATGACATCAATTCAAGCCATGCTTAATTCACCCAGTCAGTATTTCACTCAAGACATAGTTGGATTCCATAGGATTTTTTAGGAGGAGTCTGTTATATTTTAATTTTTTTAAAAAAATAAACCTCTTTACATTAGACACCATTATTTAAAAAATTATAATGTATTTCCAAAGAACATCATCATTCAGAAATTATTACCAGAATCCTATGTCTGTGTCATATAGGTAACCTGGCATAAAAGTGACAGCACTGCAGTTCTCACTGTGTGTATGTATGTGGAGTGAACATAAACAGGAAATATGCACTCTAAGTGATGTGCTCAAATGCAGAACTAAGAAATATTACCCTGTAAGCTTGTCAGTAGTGTGCAGGATGCAGTCTCATTTTTCTAATTTATACTGCTGCTTACATTGGAATTGACGATATATTTTTGAGAGAATAGTACATAAAATAATATGCCCTTTCTCTTTACAGTAGCACTTTTAACTCTGGCTTTTTAGATGGCATTAGTCATGAAAAGTCAAAGATCTGAGCAATGCCAGGACAATGGTGCAAATGGTCAAAATGTCAAGAACTGTGAAGAATCAGATTTTAACTTACTTGTAAGCAGTTTCTAGGATGCTGGCAGAAGACCTGAGTCTTCTTGGACAAGACCTTGTATTGTTCACAGTAATAGCAATAGCCAGGGTAACAGTGGTTTTTGTGCCAGATCCCGGAACCCAAGTTTCCACAAGGAGATGTAAAGGGAGCCAGGTGATACCTGCATATGACGTGTGTTATATTGTGCAAGAGAAACCCTGACTTTAGGAAACTCAGATATCTTTTAAATGTCATTAACCATGGCTGCCATTTTCTGTGAAGAGGGATATTCTTTCTATCATTCAAGGATTTTTGTATAGCAGACATCCTTGAAGAATATCTAAGAACAGGGTAGTCAATGCCTCTACTTTTAAGACATAGAAATGCAAGATATCAATGGAGAATACTTTCAAAGATAAGAGTCAGATTCCTTGTTGAGAAGAGTATCTACTTCTTACCTAGGTTAATTTTATAGTCCTAACATCTTGTCTCAGAAAAAATATCTCTTGCTCTAAATATCTGATAAAAGAAGTCACCATCATGTCTCCATTTTTAGCTTATCCTTTAACCCATTTTTGTCTGGCTTATATGTAACCACTCACTAGAACTGATTCTACTGACATTAGATATTTCTTCTTTTAGGGTGGACATATTTAGTTCTCATTTTTCTTGGTAGGTCAACAGCAATTGATAATACAAATTACTTCTCTTTTCTGGAAACAGTTTTCTCTTGGTTTCTCTAAAACTACTTTTCATTGCCTCTGTGGTTATCTCTTCTCTTAAAAACATTCATGTTCTTTAGGCTTCCTTTTTTTCTCTTTTGCTTTGCACAATCTCCATATTTGATATTGCATACTTGATAAGTGCTGATTGCTCTCAAATTTATATCTCGCGCCTAGATCGCTTTTTGAACTCCAGACCCATATAACTGCTTGATTTTTGGATATCTTTATTTAGAAGTCTTGTAGGCATCCTCATTCAACAACTTTAAAATACAGCCTACCTGTCTTGGTCCCCTAAACCTACATCTCCTCTTGTGTTACTTTCTCATTAATTGGTCTCACCATTCTTCCAGTTTCCAATTCATATGGGTAAAAACATTGACTCTGCTCCCCCTTTATATTCTGTGTCCATATTTTCCCATGCTCTGTTGATTTGGCCATCTAGTTGCCTCTCCAAAGACTTCTAGTATTCTTGCTATAACTACTCAAGCTGAAGCCACCCTCATTTACTGACAATAAATATGTTAAGACTCTTCACACCAGATCTTTTCCACTCCAGGGTCATCTTCTTCAAATGTATTCCCTTCTCGTACCACCAATCTGATCTTCTAATTCACCTGATTAGAATACTTCCTTTAGTCCAGTAGCCCTTGAGATAAAATTCACACACCATATCAAGGGATATTTTTTCATTTCACCCCCGCTGACGTGTTGTGCCTTGTTTATGATCAATTTTTAGTGTTGCCTTCCTACATTCTCTCTCTGTTCCTTAAAAATGTCACTCTCTTTGTCCTAGCTTAGGGCTTTTGCATGTGCTTCTCCCTTTGCTGGAACCTAACCCATCTGCCTGTTAAACCGGATATCCAGTGCATACAGAAGTCATTTCAGACTCATCCTCACCAACCTAGGTGTTGCCACGGTGCCCTTCACTTCCTCCCTCCGGGCACTTACCCTCTTGAATAGCAGTGCTGATGTAATTTCGGACCACCTCTCTGCACTGTTAGCTCCATGAAAGTGGATATTATTTTTGACCTTGTATATTGTCTTCTCTAGGAACACATGCTGCTCTGGGCTGATCAAAGGCTCTTAGTAAATAGTTCTGAATAAATGAATGAATGATCTGGCTCTCTTCACAAAGAATTATATCTTTATGTTGATGGACCCAGATATGTCTATTTCTAATATGTTAGAATAATGCTAGCATTTATACAATAGGAATTATATACATATCATACAGGAGGGCATTGTCTCACAGCGGTTTATATGTGAGTACATGCATGTGTTTTACCCAGAGCTGAACAATATCAGTAATAGATTCTGATATTCTGGCACATGAAAGACTCTCAATAAATGTAATTTTTAATGAATGAATGAAAATGAGAACTAGCCATTGTTACTGTGAATTATGTCTGTTTCATGACAGGCCCAATTGTATCTTTTTTTAATATAATGCAATAATGACAGAATTTCTGTAATAGGAATTACACCCATAAAAATGGGAACCATTTTCTCACAGTGTTTCGTATGTATGTGCCCCTGCTTTCCCCAGAGGTGTACAATGCCCAGTAACAGAATTAGGAATCATATAGGTGGCAAAATGGATACTACCCATTGTACTCAGTGTTGCAAACCTGTGACCATTTTCTCTTGGAGGTTATTGATGTAGGTACTCAATGGCAAGTCCTCTTTTTGGAATAAGGTTCTGCTAAGGTGCATTAAGGTGAATTCCTAAATAGAAGCCACAGTTTCCTCTTTGAATATTTCCTCAGTTCCTTGCAGAGAGGAGTGTAAGTCAGCACAGTTAGGAATCTTTATCGCTGCTGCTGCCTTCTCTCTCTGATGACTCTGTTCTCTTGCAGCCCTCTTCTGAGTAGAGTAGAGGAAATTGCGAGGCCTTGGTTGAAACTGATTAATATCTCTTTTACTTCCTCAGTGGTAGACAGCAGCTATTGCTAGGTAGTACAATGGAGGAGAGGCAGTGGGGAAGCAGAACCTGTGGCGGAAGAATGAGGCATGAGCCTGAGAGGCAGCGCTTGTGCTGGTAAGAAATTGCCCTGCCCTGAAAGCAGTACTGATATAAGAGGTAATCATTGCATCCATATGTGCTCTGGAGGAGAAGCCCTTTGAAATGAGACTAATTAAGTGAGCCTTTAGCAGGCCTTGGTGATCAGAATACAGATGATCTCTTTGCTGTATTTTCTTGTGTATGTTGTATATCTGAATGTTGTGTATTAATATTTCTTGGGAAGAGTTTCTTGTTTTCAGGGGATTTGTTTATTTGCTCGGTGCTGCTCCACAGCACATGTTGTACTTCCCTTTCAGAGACAGTAGCAGTGTTTGTTATGTTTCATTATTATTTCTTTGTTAATATGCTTGCTTCAAGCTCCCCTCCCATATATATATGCTATTATTGCCTACCAACTTTATTTTTTAGCTTCTTAGCAATATGCCTGCATCTTGTCTGATGCTGCCTTTCAGTGCACAGGCTTATAACTGGTAAAAGGGAAATAAAGCCAAAAAGCTCCTCATAATATTATGGGAGGAATATACCTCCTTCTGTATCAACTGCTGTTAAAAGGCAAATGCGTCTTTTGATAATGTATGTACAGGAAAATCGATTGATTCTCTGAGGGAACTGTCCACAATTAAGGTGTTCAGTACCATTAAAGACAGTTGTAGACATCACACAAATAAAAACACTTTATTTCAATTCTAGAACTGTTCTTTCTCTGTTTATTATAAAAAAGTAAGCATTTTATCAAAATTGTTCTCTATTCATTTTATTTTACTTTTTTTGGCATCTAAAGTCATCTTTTCCTTTGCTTAGAGCTTTTTTATAACTTGTAATTACTTGCTACTGTCCCTCTAGATTAGAGATTGTGTATTTTGGCTTTGAAACGTGTATTAAATTGGTGCAAAGGGCTGATTTTGTCTTTCCATAGCTCGAGCATGTGATCACTTCCATAGATTTATTTAATTTATTTTTTGTGTGGGAGAAGATATTGATTTAAATTTTTATTTATTGCAGAGTACCAGGGGGTACTAAAATTTATTAAGAAGTTTACTTCTCTCTCTCTCTCTCTTTTTTTTTTTTTTTTTGCATTTTATTGAACTTTACAATTTGTAAAGTGCTTTCCTCTGGAACTCTGGTTTATAATTATATGCAGCATGATGCCCTCCAAAGTTGTAGAGAGTGGTCAGACAGCTGTTTCTAATGGTAAGTGAAGCGAAGGGTAAAGAAATGGCAAACAAGGGGGAAGGAGAAATGGGGAGTTACTAATCAATAGGCATTACAAGTCAAGCAAGGTAATAAGCTTTGGGTATCTGCTGCACAACACTGTGCATGTAGTTAGTAATAATGTACACAAACAATTTGTTGAGAGAAAAATCTCATGTTAAGTGCTCTTACCACAATGAGAGAAAATAAACAGCAAAAAGTAGTTAATATTAATAATAATGATACTTATGTATGTATTATTCCCAGAGTTATATATATTATCTCAAACTTAAAAACACAGATATTTCCATTTTGCAGAAAAGACACGGAGGCTCGGTGAACTGAATTACTTGCATGAATTCATAGAGCTAGTGAGTGGCATTTTGGGGGATGGTAAAGAGAATAACTAAAATATTACACTCCTCAGCAAAGCACAAGAGCTTGTCACAGATTAATAATAGTCTAGTTTCTTCCTGAGAAGCAGAAATTACATAGTATTTGTTTTAGGAAAAAAACCCAATATGTAATAGCACAACTTTTAGTTGCTTAGTTAATAGTGATAAATGTGACTACTCATACTTAGTACAGAATTTAGCAAAATATCTTTAAATAATAGTGACACAATTAAGGCATGAAGCAGTCTTTTGGGGACAATTATTCGGGTCTTACAGAAGTTCAAAATTTTAATGTGGCATATTGGAAGTCGTTTATAAAGCTCAAAGCATCTTTCAGTTTGCCTTAAGCTCTCAGATCTGAGTTCACACATTTAGCAATCACATGTGTGCTTTCAGCTGGTACTACTACACTACTGTCTATTCATTCTTAGTTTATGCACCACCCTCATGCCTTCATTCATCCTTTTAATTAATTAATTAATTAATTTTTTTGAGACAGAATCTCACTCTGCCACCCAAACTGGAGTCCACCCAATGCTGGGCTGGAGTGCAGTGGCACAATCTCAACTCACTGCAACTCCATCTTCCAGATTCAAGCCATTCTCCTGCCTCAGCCTCCCATGTAGCTGGGATTGCAGGTGCGTGCCACCACACCCGGCTAATTTTTTTTGTTTTTTTTGGTAGAGACAGCGTTTTACCCTGTTGGCCAGGTTGGTCTTGAACTCCTGACCTTAAGTGATCCGCCTACCTTGGCCTCCCAAAGTGCTGGGATTACAGGTGTGAGCCGCCACACCCAGCCTCCATTCTTCTTTATTTTTCATCATTCCTTCCATTTTAGTTTTTCTTTCATTTATTTCAGTAACAAAAGGCCTAGTTTCCAAGTCATTGCCTGACACCCCAGCACTAACATGTATCTCTTTCCTTTATGAATCGTGGAATTCCTTTGACTCTGGGGAAGCACACACACACACACACACACACCCCACCTAGATACCTTTTAATTACTGTTACAGTAGTGCTTGTCTTATGAATTAGAAGCATCTTTACTAACAAAATGAAGCTGTTGAAAATACCCTTACAAATTTTGGCTTTTTAAATAGCTGCAAAAACTACCAGTTATAAAGGAAGATTGTTATTACAATGGGAAATAATATAGTAGTTCTTAGCATAACTTGGGAAGTCAATTTTGATAGCAATTACAGTGACAATGTGTGTTTAAAAAATGATATGAGTGGCTGGGAGGAGTGGCTCATACCTGTTATCTTAGTGCTTTGGGGGGCAGAGGCTGGCAGATCACCTGAGGTCAGGAGTTTGAAACCAGCCTGGCCAACATGGTGAAACTCTGTCTCTACTAAAAATACAAAAAAGTTAGCCAGACATGGTGGCAGGCATCTGTAATTCCAGCTACTTGGGAGACTGAAGCAGGAGAATTGCTTGAACCTGGAAGGCAGAGGTTGCAGTGAGCCGAGATCACGTCACTGCACTTCAGTCTGGGCAACAGAGTGAGACTCCGTCTCAAAAAGAAAAAAATATGTATATGAATAATTGCAATCAGTTGTTCAAATAGACTAATTTGGGGAAGATATTTTTATATAACTGCAGAAAACACTTTTTAAAATCTAACTTTATCATATCTTACATAGTATTGTAGTCACGCATGCATGTATTTTATCTCCTTAAGTGGATCATATCCCTTTGGAAGACAGAGATAATATCTCAGTGTTTATACAGTTGACCCTTGAGCAACCTGAGGTTAGGGACACAGACCTCTTGTGTGGTTGAAAATCCTTTTTTTTTTTTTTTTTTTTTTTTTTTTGAGACGGAGTCTCGCGCTGTCGCCCAGGCTCGAGTGCAGTGGCCGGATCTCAGCTCACTGCAAGCTCCGCCTCCCGCGTTTGCGCCATTCTCCTGCGTCAGCCTCCCAAGTAGCTGGGACTACAGGCGCCCGCCACTTCGCCCGGCTATTTTTTGTATTTTTTAGTAGAGACGGGGTTTCACTGTGTTAGCCAGGATGGTCTGGATCTCCTGACCTCGTGATCCGCCCGTCTGGGCCTCCCAAAGTGCTGGGATTACAGGCTTGAGCCACCGCGCCCGGCATGAAAATTCTTGTTTAACTTTTGACTCCCCCGAAACTTAACTATTAATAGCCTACTATTGACCAGATGCCTTACTAATAACAGAAATGCTCAATTCACACATATTTTTTGTTATGTGTATTTCATATTATATTATTATAATAATGTAAGCTGCAGAAAATAAAATGTTATTAAATAACCAGGAAGATAAAATATATTTATTCATTAAGTGGAGGTGATCATCATATAGGTCTTCATTCTCATTGTCTTCACATTGAGTAGGCTGAGGGACAGGAAGAAGGGGAGGAGTTGATCTTGCTGTCTCAGGGGTGTCAGAGGTGGAAGAAAATCTGTGTACAAGTGGACCTGATTAGTTCAAACCCATGTTGTTCAAGGGTCAACTGTACAGGTCTTTCGAAGTTCTCCCAATAAATGTATACCAAATAAATGAATTCATGAATCTAGCCAGCATACCTTCTTTAACTTCAAAACTGTTTTGATAGTAGTGGTCCTAAATTAATCCTATTAGTTCTGTTTAAAAAGATTTCCCAAGTATATAACAAACACTAGGCATGTTATGAGATACAAATCAAGCAGGCTTTTCCACGATCTGCTTAGACTGCCATAATGATCATAATGATACTATAACAAAAGCGTTATTATTACCATTTTATTACTGGAATATTGTGGCTTAGATAGGTTAAATAATATTTGCAGAGCCTACAGTTGAAAGGTGAAGAGCTGAAATATGTTCACAGGCCTTCGACTCTAAAGTTTTGTTTTTTTCAGTTACACTATACTTGAGTGAAAAGAGGATACCATGAACAATCTGGAATGCTAAAGCCCATTAGAGCAATTGTTTTTGGTGTGTGTGTATACCTAATAAATGCTAATGATAAATTCACTTTGGCAGGTCAACAAAATCTAATTTGGTAGAGTCAATCCAGTACTATTCACATTTGCTAATTAACGAAGCTTTTGCTTTTTAGACAGCAAAGCCAGACCGGTGACTAGGAAGTTATTAGTCTACAATAGACCAGGACATGGCTGTCAACAGACTCTACTTTGAACATAAAGGACAATTACTGTGAATTTGCCCATATCTAATTAACAAAGTTTTAGAAAATCAGTCCTCACTACTGAAATATTAACCATCACTTCACTAAGGAATAAACGTATTTCAAGTACATTTTTAAAATTCTGAGTAGGAAAATCAGATCTTAGTTTTTACTTTATGCTTTAGGTGTTCTTTCATTGTTAAGTATTCATTCATTCACTCATGGATTTATTCAGCAGATATTTATCATGCACTTACAAAATATGCATTCGGTGTTACTCATTTCTTCAGAGGGTTGGCGAGATAGAAAAAGAAAGCAAATAAGGTACAGTAGTGAGGCAGATATCATTAAAACTTGCGTCTCTAGAGAGGATGAAAATATTTTGACGAGGATTTAAACCTCTACAATATAGCTTGAGAAGACTGAGCAAGCATCCACATTTTTGTGATTTTAATTTGTTCCATATGATCTCATTCCTATTTGCCAAAAAACACGCACACATGTGACATACACATGTGTACACACACATTCCTGTGCTTATAATATCAAACTTTGATTCTGACTATTTCTATAGTCATCCTACTTTTCATCCCTTTCCCTCTCCTTCTTTTATCCTTCTGTTCTTTTCTCCTTTCCCATATATTACTAATATTTATTGAGTGCTGCTATGTACTAGGCACTATGGTAGGCACTGGGGCTATGTGAAGACTTGTTATCAAGGAGTTCAAAATTTTCTTGGGGAGATTGACAGGTGAACAAGTAATTACAGTCTAATGTGAAAAAAAGATAATAGTTACATAAAAAAAATAAATAGTTTTTGATGGGAGAACAGGGGAGGGGACACATATTCTACTTTAGGGAGATGGAAACCAGATGAATGATGCTTATGATGGATCTTGAAGCTCAGCGATAATTCTTTAGGAAAGATGATAATATCAATCTGTATAACAAGAAATATGTGGCATTAGGAAAAAAGTCTATCATTCAGAGACTTGTTTTGTCATTATTATTAGTAATTGCAGTGATTCTTTGAAGAGAGGTTTGAAAATTATATTCCTAGGTCAACTTATTCCCAGGAGCATGTCACAAATAAAGGGTGATAACAAGAAATGACACCTCATCCACTGTAGAAAATTTTTCACAGGTCAAATTAAATGAGTTTTCCAATTTTCATAGATAATAACGTGCTTGTGGAAGCTGTTGAATAAAGAGACAACAGAGTGTTTTCACTGATGTGTGTTTATGAGAGAACAAATGCATTAACTTAAATCTTACCCCAACAGCATAAAAACTTCAAGTCTAAGAAGTATCACCCAGATTTCAGAATAAAACAGGGAATTCTGAATCGAAATATTTAAGAACTCTTGAAAACTGATGAAAAATATACCTAATGTTTTAAAAAGTTTGCATCAATAACCTATTATCACAGGTTACTATATTATAAATTTTTATAACTTCATGTATTCCTGATTCCTCAATATCCCCACAAACAGGCTGTGAGCTGTCAAACAACTGGGTACATCTGTGGATAAGGTTGGTCCCTGCCACAAATTCCTTATCTTGACCTCCCCTATGACCTCGTGTCATTCAATCACAAAAATAAAATCCCCTCCTGCTTTTTGCTTGTACTTCATCCCAACCCTCAATAAAGGCACTTGCCCTCGGGTCCTCACTGCCTCTGTAGGCTCTCCAACTGCTTCCTGCTTGATTGATCCTGCTCCCCTGGAGCTCCTCCCATATAGCTGCTGGTGTGGTGTGCCTTGCCTCCTGTCTCTAGTACTTGTAAATATAATAAATCTTGTAATTTCCTATGCCTCCCTGAGCATAATTTCTGTGGCTGGTTGGAATGAGCCTTAAAATCCCCATAAGTGGAATTTATTCCCCCATTTACAGTACAGTTACTGATTTCCAGTCTTAAAAGGAAGGTTTATAGGCTGGAGAACATAAAAAAGGAAAAAAGAGCAACAAAACATCATCATCAACAACACACAAAGAGAGAAAAAGCAAACAACAAAATCAGTCCATGGCCTATGCACAATTTGCCTTACGAAATGAAATAGCACACCCAGTTATAAAGTTGATAGGAAGATGTTCTAGCTATCTGCCTTTTCCCCTAAGTTGTCTGAACCAAGTGGAAGACAATCAATGTCAATATCACTCACTCATGTCTAACATTGAGTTTCTTGAGGCAAGCTTTTGGATGTGTTAGTTTTCCCTGCCTTTACTCCCACTACCAGTCCTTGGATGTTTTTCACATTTCACTGATTCCCAAAATAAAACCTTATCTAGGTTCTGGAAATACAATGTTGATCAAAGAAGGCATCACGATTGCTATCTTTACAGAGCATAGTGGGTGAGACATAATAAGAAAGTGAATGAGCTAAGAAATATGTAATTACTAACAGCAAGACATACACTGAAGTAAAAACATTTGGTGTGAGAAAATGGGAGTGATTATTTTTGATCTCAATAAGGAGTTGGTGAATAACACTTGTGAAATATTTCCAGAAATAATCAGTAGAAATTATAGAAGTCATATTTTACGACTAGAATGAAATAAACTAAAGATAAACAAAAGTTAAATTGAAAATATCTAAATTGCAAAAATTAAAAAATACATTCTTAAAGTATTTGATCAGATATAAGATATCGACATGAAAAAACAAGTATATCTTGTATTTTGATTTTCAAACCAAAGATTTAGAAAAGAAAAAACCCCAGAAGGCTCAAGGGAAACAGGCAGGATGAAACTATGAAATTAGAGTTGAAATGAAAGAATTAGAAAATAGAAGAAAAGAATGGATTGAGTAAACATATCTTAGACAAGACTCTCTGGAGGATCAATAAAATAGTGAGATACTAGTAATAGAAAATGAAAAATCATTGTGGTTTTGATTTGCATTTCTCTGATGGCCAGTGATGATGAGCATTTTTTTCATGTGTTTGTTCGCTGTATGAATGTCTTCTTTTGAGAAATGTCTGTTCATATCCTTTGCCCACTTTTTGATGGGGTTGTTTGTTTTTTTCTTGTAAATTTGTTTGAGTTCTTTGTAGGTTCTGGATATTAGCCCTTTGTCAGATGAGTAGATTGCAAAAATTTTCTCCCATTCTGTAGGTTGCCTGTTCCCTCTGATGGTAGTTTCTTTTACTGTGCAGAAGCTCTTTAGTTTAATGAGATCCCATTTGTCAATTTTGGCCTTTGCTGCCGTTGCTTTTGGTGTTTTAGACATGAAGTCTTTGCCCATGCCTATGTCCTGAATGGTACTACCTAGGTTTTCCTCTAGGATTTTTATGGTATTAGGTCTAACATTTAAGTCTCTAATCCATCTTGAATTAATTTTCGTATAAGGAGTAAGGAAAGGATCCAGTTTCAGCTTTCTACTTATGGCTAGCCAATTTTCCCAGCACCATTTATTAAATAGGGAATCTTTTCCCCATTTCTTGTTTCTCTCAGGTTTGTCAAAGATCAGATGGCTGTAGATGTGTGGTATTATTTCTGAGGACTCTGTTCTGTTCCATTGGTCTATATCTCTGTTTTGGTACCAGTACCATGCTGTTTTGGTTACTGTAGCCTTGTAGTATAGTTTGAAGTCAGGTAGTGTGATGCCTCCAGCTTTGTTCTTTTGACTTAGGATTGTCTTGGAGATGCGGGCTCTTTTTTGGTTCCATATGAACTTTAAAGCAGTTTTTTCCAATTCTGTGAAGAAACTCATTGGTAGCTTGATGGGGATGGCATTGAATCTATAAATTACCTTGGGCAGTATGGCCATTTTCACGATATTGATTCTTCCTATCCATGAGCATGGTATGTTCTTCCATTTGTTTGTGTCCTCTTTTATTTCACTGAGTAGTGGTTTGTAGTTCTCCTTGAAGAGGTCCTTTACATCCCTTGTCAGTTGGATTCCTAGGTATTTTATTCTCTTTGAAGCAATTGTGAATGGAAGTTCATTCCTGATTTGGCTCTCTGTCTGTTACTGGTGTATAAGAATGCTTGTGATTTTTGCACATTAATTTTGTATCCTGAGACTTTGCTGAAGTTGCTTATCAGCTTAAGGAGATTTTGGGCTGAGACAATGGGGTTTTCTAAATATACAATCATGTCATCTGCAAACAGGGACAATTTGACTTCTTCTTTTCCTAATTGAATACCCTTGATTTCTTTCTCTTGCCTGATTGCCCTAGCCAGAACTTCCAACACTATGTTGAATAGGAGTGGTGAGAGAGGGCATCCCTGTCTTGTGCCAGTTTTCAAAGGGAATTTTTCCAGTTTTTGCCCATTCAGTATGATATTGGCTGTGGGTTTGTCATAAATAGCTCTTACTATTTTGAGGTACGTTTCATCAATACCGAATTTATTGAGCGTTTTTAGCATGAAGGGCTGTTGAATTTTGTCAAAAGCCTTTTCTGCATCTATTGAGATAATCATGTGGTTCTTGTCTTTGGTTCTGTTTATATGCTGGATTATGTTTATTGATTTGCGAATGTTGAACCAGCCTTGCATCCCAGGGATGAAGCCCACTTGATCATGGTGGATAAACCACAATGAGATACCATCTCACACCAGTTAGAATGGCGATCATTAAAAAGTCAGGAAACAACAGGTGCTGGAGAGGATGTGGAGAAATAGGAACACTTTTACACTGTTGGTGGGATTGTAAACTAGTTCAACCATTATGGAAAACAGTATGGCGATTCCTCAAGGATCTAGAACTAGATGTACCATATGACCCAGCCATCCCATTACTGGGTATATACCCAAAGGATTATAAATTATGCTGCTATAAAGACACATGCACACGTATGTTTATTGCAGCACTATTCACAATAGCAAAGACTTGGAATCAACCGAAATGTCCATCAGTGACAGATTGGATTAAGAAAATGTGGCACATATACACCATGGAATACTATGCAGCCATAAAAAAGGATGAGTTTGTGTCCTTTGTAGGGACATGGATGCAGCTGGAAACCATCATTCTCAGCAAACTATCACAAGAACAGAAAACCAAACACCGCATGTTCTCACTCATATGTGGGAACTGAACAATGAGATCACTTGGACTCAGGAAGGGGAACATCACACACCGGGGCCTATCATGGGGAGGGGGGGTGGGACGGATTGCATTGGGAGTTATACCTGATGTAAATGATGAGTTGATGGGTGCAGCACACCAACAAGGCACAAGTATACATATGTAACAAACCTGCACGTTATGCACATGTACCCTACAACTTACAGTATAATAATAATAAAAAAAAAAAAAAAAAAGAAAAATCATTTCTCATTGGGAATAATCAAAATAATTTGAATTCATGAAGTGAGATGCCACATTCACTTATCAAATCAGCGAAATATAATCAAGGAAATGCATAAAATTTATAATGCTTTGGTAGATGGGTGACTTTTGTTTCTTCTCATTGAGAATACATGATGGTACACAGCCTTTCTAGACACAGGTTTACAATACATATCAAAAAGCTTACAAAGGCAAAGATGTTTAGTTTGTTGATTTAATTCCATACTATTCATTAATACTACAGATAAATCAAAAATGACTGTTATTTATATTCAAGATGTTCACTGCAATTTTATTCACACTAATGAAAACTTGTAAGCTAGGTGTTCAAAAACAATGAAAGAACTAAGTAAAATATTGTAAAATAATGAAATGTGATAGTGGCATTGCCAATATTTTTACAAGTAAATTTAGTAATCTAAAAATAAATTACATTTATAATGAAAAATATAGAAATAGAGTGTGATTTCAAGTATATTGACTAGACTAAAAAAGCCATATGGGATAATTTCTTATTGGTAGAACCAATAATAATGACTTTTAAAATTCTTTGTACTTTTCAGTATTTTCTAGAAATTTTTGAGAATTATTGACAACTTTCTTTATTGTGAGAAAGTAATATTCATTTCAGTCTGTATTCCCTTCAAATTTTTCTATATTTCAGAGAGGACCCAAAGTTTAACTCTATCCAGATGAGAACCTAGCAAATGTCATGCATGAGGTGTTTAATATATCAGATCCAGTGACGGTGAGGTCAGAAGTGGTCCAGCTGAACTTGAGAGTGATCAGACCATGATTTGCATCACAGGGCCTTGTCCACAGAAGAACTGGGACAGGCTTGCCTGAAATCCACCGGATACCAACAAGCCTTCTAGAAAAGTGACACAAGTAGTTTTAAAATAATGGAGCAAAAAGTACGTTAGACTAGAATACGCCATCTGCCACTTTGATCTTTGTCCTGAACAGGATAACTTAGTCTTAAAATGAGTAAGTCTACAATTAAAATAAGAATACAGTTGCAATTAATCAAGAATGCTATTGCAATTGTAGACTTACAATTGCAAGTATACAATTAAAATAAGAATAATTAAACAAAATTTTATTTTCTGTTTACCGTCTGCAAGATGGGAAAACCAAGCCTGAGGAGAATGGTTTCAGTGACAACATTGGCTGTGGAATTTGTGGTGATGGTAGCATCATTGGCTAATGAATGAGGGTCATTGTTCCATTTCAGTCAGTTCTCTTAACACTCTGCTCTACTGCCTCATAGTTGTTTTTACTCTTTGCCAGAAATAGAAATTTAGATCAAATCTTTCCCTGATAAGGAAATAGAAATGTAAATAGAATCTTTGCTTGCAATCGAGATAGGAAAAGTGTGGTATTCTGTATTTTGCTGTTTTAATAATAATATTTAAAATAATGCTCAGATTCAATGGTTTAATCTGTGATTAAACATCCCATAGCTTTCTAGAATTCAGTGGTTAACTTGTGACAAAGCATTCCATAGATTTGAGGGCTTCAATGGATGGTTTTGTCTTTGTTTATTAACCTAGCAACTAAAATACTGCCATTAGTTAGAAGATGACCTGATTATTTATTTTTCTTAAGATGTTTTTCCATAGCAGATAACTGAATGTGTGCTGTTCATAAGTATTAAATATCAATTTTGCAAAGCTCAGGAATGGCAACAAAACTTCTATAAATGTCAATCCTTCCTTACCTTTTGGAAATTCATGGCCCTAATGTTCTAGAAGCAGTGTTGCACACTTTGGAGATGGATTGCCTAGGTTTAAATCCTGATGCTACAAGTTGTTCACTGTAGACCTTGTAGACCTTGAACAAAACACATATTCTCTCTGTCCCTCAGCCCTCATCTGTTTAATGAGGATTTAGTACCCTTAAATTTTAGAATTGTTGTAAGGATTAAATGTGTGAATGTATGGAGAGCATGTAGAAGACTGGCATATGTAAAAATTTCATTATTATCATCATTATTATACAGTGAAATAAATTGATTAAATAGTTGTTCCACTGCTAAGCTAATTTTTAAATTTATACCGTCTGAACTCAGGTGATTTTTCCTAAACATTATATAATCTCTGCTTTCCGGATGAATGTGTTTGAAATTCATGTGCTCTTTCTGCTCCACTTATACCTGTGAAATTGGCAAAACTGTAAGAGTATCAGATGGATGTGAATATTCATTCACAGGAGCTTTGGCCTTGCCATGAATTAAAGTAGCTTTTATGTATTGATCTACTAACTTGGCTGTCCCTGATCAAACAACATTATTTTCCAGTAGAGCTACTTATTTATGTGTGGTCTAATTCTCCAGCTATCAAAGCTTCATGTAACGCACGTAGCTTGTGCCTGCTGATAAGTACATGCTCATGTGAGACCACATGCCTCTATAATCATAGTGTCGATGTTAGTAATGATGCTTCAATTAACAAGGAATAACTCAAAAAGTCAAGTGTCTGGAGTGGGAGTAGAAGTTTAAGAGGGAGAGAGAAAGAAGATTATACAAAAATCTTTTGGTTATAAGATTTCTGGTTATTTACTAAATAACAGTTCATACATTAGAAAAATTCTGCATTGAGCTATTGCATAAGAAACAAATTTGTTTATTTACTGTAACTTGGGGGTTTGTTTACTATATCCACGGGCATTCTTCTAAGCTATGACCAGCAGTATTTAGAGCCATGGGATTTGAAGTTTGGAGTGAGTAAAGATACAGAAGAACACAGGTCTGATGACTGAGTCTCAAGACTCCAGTATCGAGAGTATGGAAAAGGAAGAGGATAGAATAAAGGAGGCCAGAAATTTCTGCTGGTGTTTGGAAATCAGAGTTTGTAGTAATATGGAAGCCAAGTGAAGACAGTGTTTCAAGGGTGAGGAAATGGTCACCTGTATTAAACTCTGCCATGCAGCAAAGTAGGAAGAGGACAAGGAAGTGTCCATTAGGTTTGTCCATTAGATTTGGCCACTGGGAACATGAACAAGAGAAGTGATGGAGATGAAAGCCCCATGGACTGATCTAAAGAGAAGAAGAGAAGTAAGTAGGAAAAAGTGAGCAGACAAATGGGGTGATCACTGGAAGGATGGGAGAGCGAGGGAATCCTTTTTATATGCATGGTATAATTTTATTGTGTTAATATGCCGATGGGAACACAGAGAGAAAAATTGATGCAGGAGAAAGCTCCCAAAATATTCCTCATGTAGCTGAGGCTACAGTGTGAAATTGTATGATTCTTTTTGATAGCAAAAGCATTTGATGATATGTATTAATATTCTTACCTCAGTTTAACTAAAGAAAAATATATCCACGTGTAGTACTATGTTTTTCCAATCATATTCTCTAATTTAAAACAAAAGTATATCAAGTATAAAAATGTAACTCTATCTGGCCTCTACAGACATCCAATCCTATTTGGTCAAAGATAGGTCCAGTCAAAGATAACTGCTGTTGACAATTTATTGTGTATTCTTCCTTATTTTTTTGCTAGGCATGTGTGTAGACATGTATTTTATTTATATACATATGCACACATCCATGGAATTAGAAAAACATGGATTATTTTATACATTGTGTCCTATAGCTTCCTTTTCACTTATTCTGTCTGTATCTTTCCTAATTTGTACACAGAGGTTTGATATTTTTATTGGCTAATAGTACATATTATACACATTCTATATTTATTTAATCATTAACCTACTGACAGATTATTGATATTTTTGAGCCAGTCTCTTCTATCAATTTATACTTTTCCACATTTTTCATGACAACACGGTTTTTCTCAAATCAAAAACCAGGTAATTATAAGCTGCAGACAGTAGTAGGTTTTTTAGCAGTTCTGAATTTTGAAGATTTTTTTTTCTTCTTCTGACATTAGAAATAATTGAATGGCATGATAGTGTGGTAAATCCTCTAGTTCATTATTTTCTATGTAATAAGATACTTCACTTTCTTTACCATCTTTACCCAATGTATCTCCTTCATAGTCTACTTTCCTACCATTATATCATTGTGAACCTCGGGTTGAACTTTCTGACACAGGTAAGTGAACAGGTAAGTAAACAGCAAGCTTCTCGCTGGACGAAGTTAGAGTTAAAGGAGACAGAACAAGGTGGTGCACTCAGGGACACAGAAAATGAAGATGAGGAATCAGCAAAGGTGCAGCTGAAGATTAGCAGCTGCTGTGCTGTCCTTATGTGGGGTACTTTTTTCCTAGTTACCTCCAAGGAGAGAGGTACCAGAAATGTGAGGATAAGTGTTTTCAGGTGCCAATATTATGTTTCTTTGCCTGATTAGTACCAAAGCAGGGAAGTGGAATTGTCCTGGTCAGATCACAGAGAGGAGGAGTGTTTTAGTCCTAGTGTTGATACATGTTGGCCAAGAAGAACAGTGCACAAATTGAATAAACATTTTAAAGGGTTTACATATAATAATAAAAGTTTGTGTTGCTGAAAGTTCAAAAAGATACACCTGACCTCAGACTAGATTAAGATCTTAAAGCAACTTGGACCTAGTCATTTATATCTTAGAATGCACAACAGTGATTGAGTTGTTTGCCTTATTCACTATTTTATTAATTTTCATGATCCTGAGGCATGCAGCTGTGAATAAGAGGGCCTTCTGCCTAGAGGTAGGGCTGTTTTCCCCACAGCTCTCACTGACGCTGCTAACATGACCCTCTCCATTTGGGCCATGTCCTCTTAAGAATCACAAAGATTAAGAAAAGGACTGAGAGGGCTTTCTCTGCATCTCACCAGGTTTCAGAGGAAACTCTCCCATCAGTTAATCAACATTGTGACAGTTGAGAACCTGTCATGTGCAAGAGGCAGTATCAATCAGGCAAACTGAAACAGTACAAGACATACTCTGTTCCTACCCTAAGGGGTTTGTAGGACCATGAGCTACAGACATGAAGAAATAGAGTGCACCGGCTGCAAGCAGTAATGAGAAAGTCCAAATGGGTTTAGCAATATGTGCTTCAAGGTTCTAAGAGTGGCAAGATTCCTGTCAGCTGAGCAAACCATGCATAGTTTTCAGAGGAGGTGCAATTGGTATTGGACTTGAAGCTTCCTTAGGTGGAGACTGTGTTTCTGGAACAGCTTTTATTTAAGCCTCTTTCTATTTTGGCATCTGTACACTTTGAAACTTGCAAAGTAGTACATGCACATTAAAAATTAAATAATACAAAAGTTTATATAGTAAAAAGGGAAAATTGCTTTCACCCTACACTTTGCTAAAGAAACCACTATGAACAGGTGAGGTGCAGCCTTCCACAAATTTGTTATGTACAAGGAGATGAAGTCCCTCCGCCTGGCGCGTGCATGCGCGCGCGCACACACACACACACGCAGACAACTTCTAGTAATAATATGTCTGAGGTTAAGAGAGGGCCCTTAATACCCCTCCATCCTTTACTCTAATTCTGTCTGATAAGAAGACAAATTAGGAGCACAGCTTTTCTCTAGAAGCCTTGCTCCTTCTCAAAAACAGGTCTCTCAGGGCTTTCAACTTTCTACCTAAACCCCATTTACCCAACTAGGCTCAATCACTTTTTTGCTCAGGAGAGATTCTGCTCCGAAGGCGTAAGAGGATTAGGCATAAAACTAGAAGACAGTGTGCTCTGTGAGCCAGGCAGATCACATCGGGAGAACAAAGGGCTTTTCAGGTCCAATTAACAACTGATCCCACTAGCAGGCAATGAGATCCAGTGACTAGAAGTCTCCTCTCTCTCTCTCACCAAACACTTTTCCTGGAGAAGTGTGACAGGGACAGAGGAGAGAGAACAGAGTAAGGAGAATGGAGTAAGTGTTCACTCCCATACTGCTCCCTTGAGAGCATAGAGAGGTTTCCCGTCCTCTAGACAGGATGTAGGATGAGGATATAGAATGAGTAAGAACCCTCATCACCCTGCTGGGGAGGAGTCATCAAAGTAACTGTCCTGTGAACCAGTCACTGCCTTCTCTGCTGAGGGTGAGGTCTTGTGGGGAAGAGAAAGAAAGCAGGTGGTGTGGCCTAACCTATCTATCAACTCAATCTCTAGATAAACAGACTGATGATATTTGCTAGGAGGAAAAGAACTTCTTTCCCCTGAATGCCCTCAACAGGATGTCCCTGGCTGAAAGATTTCTCATAGTTAATAAAGCCAGAATGTTTAGGTTTATGAGACGTAGCTTGCTGGCGAATATCATGTATGCTACATAATTTTCTAGGGTATAAATGGAGATGTCTCATAAATTAAATGCTCTCAATAGAGTGGGAGGTAATAACCTGCAGATGCCTACTTAGAGGACTCATCTATCATTCTGGTCCAGAGATCATGCATCAGATGTGGTGAGGAAGGACTAGGGGAGTCATGTGACATGTCTCAGCCCTTAATATGGTTTGTTCATCTGTGTATTTTTTAAATTACTAGTAAAGTTTGACTCTGGGAATTATCTCTGATTTCTGTGAGTCTGATTTGACCATCTGATCTTGTGTGTTATGTCTCTTGCACATGTACTTCTGCGACTTTCATCTTTTACGCAATAGCGGATAGTCTTCCAACTTGAATGTGTGGAAGTATATTATGGATCAGATCTCAGACCTACAAAATCATAATCTGAATGTTAACAAGTCTCAGGTGATTTGTATACATAATATAATAAAGTATGAGAAGCACTGTCATAGTGACTCTCACCCTCCTGCTATACTCCCATTTTTCAGTAGCAGAACCTCTTGACAGTGTTACCCTCACTACTTGCGTGTAACTGCTTTCTTACCTTCTATGTCCTTTCCAGCACAATACAGTCTGGCTTTTATTGCTTCTTGTCAAAGTAATCTAGCACTTTTTTAAAATCAGAATTTGATCCAACTGATTGCCCTTCCTTTTTGAATCATATTCTTCTCTTATTTTCTGTAACATTTCATTTGCCTGCTTTTTCTCTACACTCCTGTCTCTCCTTTCTCTCACCTTTTTATCTGTGAGTTGTGTAAATGTTGCAGTGCCTCTGGGATTATGTTTGGATCTTCTTCTCCATTTCTCCCTCTCTATCTTTCTGAATAACTTTATTTTGTGATACAGCTTTATAAAACACTTAAATATTGATTTTTCCAAATACATATCTCTGGCCCAGACCTCTCCTCTGAAATGTAGATATTTTTTTCAATTGTCAAACTTGACATATCCACTTGGATTTCCGATTGGCATTTCAATCTAGTGAACTTAAAATGAATCTCTAAATTTCACCTCTCTTCACCCCATCTAACATTCTTCTAGCCCAATTATTCATTATCACAGTTAGTGGCAACAATATTATCCACACAATTGCTATTCTACCATTGAAAGCCTTCTTTCCCTGACATTCCCATATTCATTTCAATCAGATGTCTAGTCAGTTACACTTCCAAAATACATCTCAAATCTGTCTACTTTTCTCCATTACCTCAGCCAACATCCAAATAAGGCCACGGTAGCTCTCACCTGAGCAACCACAGAAGTTTCCTAAGCAGTTTCTCTGATCGAGAACAATAGTTTGCTACTATTAACCAGTAGCCATGACAATATTCTAAAAATGTAAATTGGATATGCCAGCCTCCTAATTATTCATCAGACCAGAGGTTTCTCTTTGAACAAAATCCAAACTCATTTCATGCCTTTCAATATTCTATGAAACTTGGCTCCCACCTACCTCTCAGAACCCATGTTTACTAATTTCCCTGGATTAATAACCTCCAGCTTTCCAGATCCCTTTCTGTTCTTAAGGAACACCAAATTATCTCCTACCCCAAGGCCTTTGAGTTTCTCTTTCCTTCCTGCATATAAAGATTCCTGCATATAAAGATTCATGTCTACCAAGAAACAATCACAGACAAACACAGACACACATACATGCAAGTACACAGACACACACATATACAGAAACAGATGCATAGAGACACATACATACACTGACACACAGATAAATACTGAAATATACACAGACTTGTATAGACACACACACAGACACACACACACACACACACACACACACACACACACACACACACACATATAACCCTAGTCTTTGTAGAATCAGCTTCTTACTCTTTAGGTCTTATTTCCAGTGTCAAATCCTCAGAGTTGACACTGGAAATAATAATCCTAGTTCTAACATTTTTTAGTTGATTTGCTTAGATTGTCTAAAGAGAAAATGATTTAGCAACAATAAGGAAAATTTAAAGTCAGGTAATGTGATACCTCCAGCTTTGTTCTTTTTGCTTAGGAATTCTTTGGTTACTCGGGCCCTTTTCTGGTTTCGTATGAATTTTAGAATTATTTTTCTAATTCTGTGACAAATGAAATTAGTATCAAAGAGCATATACTTTTTGATAGAGATTGCATTGAATCTGTAGATTGCTTTGGGCAGTACGGTCATTTTAATAATATTCTTCCAATCCATAAACATGAGATATTTTTCCATTTGTTTGTGTCATCTACAGGTTCTTTCATCAATGTTTTGTACTTTTCCTTATACAGAGCTTTCACCTCCTTGGTTAAATATATTTCTAGGTATTTTATTTTTTGTAGCTATTGTAAATGGAATTGCACTCTTGATTTGGTTCTCTGCTTAACTGCTATTGGTGTATAGAAATGCTACTAATTTTTGTATGTTGATTTTGTATCCTGAAACTTTACTGAATTCGTTTATGAAATGTAAGAGTTTTTTGGTGGAGTCTTTAGTGTTTTCTGGATATGAATGCTTAAATAGAATACATAGAGTTAATCTGACTTCCTGTCTTCTAACAGGGATTTTTTTTTTTTTTAATCTTGCCTGATTGCTCTGCCTAAGCCTTCTGATATGATGCTGACTAAATAGGAATGGTAAAAGTGGACATTACTTGTCTTGTTTGAACAGCATGACGCTGGTGTAAAAATAGACACATAGATTAATGGAACAGAATGGAGAATCCAGAAATAAAGCTGCATATCTACAGCCAACTGATCTTTGACAAAGTAAACAAAAAACACACTGAGGAAAAGACTCCCTATTCAATAATAAATGATGCTGGGAAATAGGATTTCCATATGCAGAATAATGAAACTGAACCCCTGTATCTCACCATATACAACAATCAGCTCAAGATAAATTAAAGGCTTAAATGTAAGACTTGAAACTATAAAAATACTAGAATAAAACCTATACAACAATTAACTCAAGATAAACTAAAGGCTTAATGTAAGACCTGAAACTATAAAAATACTAGAATAAAACCTAAGGAAAACTCTTCTGGACATTGGTCTAAATGAAGAATTCATGACTAAGACCTCAAAACCACAAGAAACCACAGCAACAAAAATAGATAAATGGGACTTAATTAAACTAAAAAGTTTCTTCACAGCAAAAGAAATAATCAACTGAGTGAATAGTCAGCCTATAGAATGGGCAAAAATGTTTGTCAACTATACAATCAACAGGGGACTAATTTCCAGAATTAATATGAATGTCAAACAACTCAACAACAACAACAACAGTAGCAGCAGCAGCAAATCAACTAACCCTATTAAAAAGTGGGCAGAGGACATGAATAGACATTTTTCAAAAGAAGATATACAAATGGCCAATAAGCATAAAAAATGTTCACCACCAATCACCAGAAAAATGCAAATTAAAACCACAATGAGATATCATCTTATACCAATCAGAATGGCAACTATTAGAAAGTCAAAAGTTAAAAGATTCTGGTAAAGATGTGAAGAAAATGGAATGCTTATGTACTGTTGGTGAAAATGGGTAAATTAGTACAACCTATATGGAAAGCAGTATGGAGATTTCTCAAGGAACTAAACATAGAACTACCATTCAATTCAGTACTCCCACTACTGAGTATCTACCCAAAGGAAAATAAATCACATCAAAAAGATGCCTACTTGTATGTTTATTACAACATAATTCACAATAGCAAAGATGAGGAGTCAACCTAGGTATCCATCAACAGATGGTGTGTTCAAGAACACTTGGTGTATGTACACAATGGAATACTACCGAGCCATAAAGAAGAATGAAATCATGTCTTTTGCAATAACATAAATGGAACTAGAGGTCATTATTTTAAGTAAAACAACTCAAACAGAAAGTCAAATACAGCATGTTCTTATTTATAAGTGGGAGCTAAATAGTGTGTAGAGCTAGACACAAAATGAGGAAAGCTAGACATTGAAAACTTGGAAGGGAGGGAGGGTGGCAGGGCGGTGGGTGATAAGAAAATACTTAAGGGGCACAATGGATTTTGGTGATGGAAACACTAAAAGCCCAGACTTCAGCACTACAGAATAAATCCATGTAACAAAATTGCACTTGTATCTCTTAATTTTTTTACAAAAACATAAGGAAAATGTAGTCTCTTTATTTTAACATTTTTACCACATTTCATTTCAGTTGGTCTTGTAGGGGGTCCGCCTGTTTCCTAAACAAAGGAATGAACACACAAGACAACACAAGACAAGACAAACATGGCGGCCGCCTCGAATGGTGTGCTCTGCTTTATTTTATACAGTCGTTTGTGGAATGTTGCCAAGTCACAAGACACATTGTTGTTTTTCTGACATTTCCCTGACTTTCTGGATTTTCAAGATGTTTACACAGAAACAAGCCCCCAACGCCCTGCTTCGTTTGCAAGAGCAGGACTTATTGGGAATGCCCTGCTTCCTTTGCCAGAGCAGGACTTATCGGGAACACCCTGTTTGCGAGCACGTAGTCCTCTACAGGTCTAAATTTTCTAGCAGAAATCTGCAGAAAATTACTGACTACTGGTAGAGAGAATATACCTTTAAGTTTTTAAAAAATCATCACTAATTTTGAAAAATATGACATTTTACTGTTGTTTTTTTGACAGATACACTCTCACAAGTCCAAAAGACTTTTTTTTTTAATGTTATCTTATTAAGAGTTTTCTTTGGAATAAAAATTGAATTTTATTATATGTTTTCTGGACATCTGTGGAGGTTATTATAAGGTTTTTCCTTTTTGTATTTTCTAATTTCAGAACATCATTATATTCTTAGAGTGCATTCTACTTAGGGATGCTTTTAATTCATTTCTGGAATCTCTTTGGCAATACTCTCTTTAGGATTTTAAAGATCTATATTCATTCATAAGATCAGACTTCATTGCTATTACTACTACTGTTGCTGCTGCTGCTACTACTAATATGATTTTTATTCCTTTGTTGTTGAGGTTCTAATAATTTTGTGGAATTATGGGAGTATCTCATCAACTTTTACATATATCAAAGCAGTTTCTTATATTTCTTGAGATTTTCTAGAATCCATGTGGGATTTGGGGGGATGTTTTTTAAATATCTCTAAAATTTCTTCTGTTGTTATCAGTCTGTTGTAATCTTTCTTTTCTTCTTGTATGAATATTGATAACTGTTCCTGAGGATTATTTACTATATCGATATTTCCACATTTATTGAAATAAAATTATACAGAGCATTTTTTCAAAATGTTATGCTCTTTTATACTTATGATATGTTCCCATTTTCATCCCTATTGTCATTTGTGTTTTTTCTTTTTTTTTTTTTTTTTTGTCAGAGTTGCCAGAATGGTGCCTTTTTATTGTTTTTTCTAAAAATACTTGTTTTAGTTTTCTGTTTTCAGTCACTTGGTTCTGTTTTTCTCTATTTTATTAATTGCTACGTTTATCTCATTAACTCTTTCATTTGCTTCCTTTATGTTTATTCTATTGTTCTTTTAATTTTTATGAGTGGAATTCTGTCTTCATTTAAAATGTTTTGTTTTCTAAAAAAAAATAACATTATAACATTTACATATGGCAATCTTTTTGGCTAAATTCTGTAAGGTTGGTTTTAAAGTATTCCTATTCCTGTTTCTAAATGAACTATAATTAAATTTGTGATAAGGGAACAATTTGGTATTGCTACAACATTAAATTTATTAAGTGAATTGCTTATTCTACAAGTTAGTATTTGCCAATTAACTGAAAGCTCCAACATATTGCCCACTTCTCTTATATAGATTTCTTTACTATGGCCTGGGGAGAAGAAACATCAGCCAGCCACTGAGCGACATTAACTTGTGCAAGACATCTCCCATGGGTTACTGATATGGTTTGGTTGTGTCCCCACCCAAATCTCATCTTGAATTGTAGTTCCCATAATCCCCACATGTTTTGGGAGGGACCCGGTAGGAAGTAATTGAATCATGGGGGTAGTTATCCTCACACTGTTCTCATTATAGTGAGTGACTTCTCACGAGATCTGATGGTTTTTTGGGGGGCTTTTCCCCATTTCGCTCTGCACTTCTCCTTGCTGCCACCATGTGAAGAAGGATGTGTTGGCTTCCCCTTCCACCATAACTGTAAGGTTACTGAGGCTTCCTCAGCCATGCTGAACTGTGAGTCAATTAAACTTCTTTCCTTTATAAATTACCCAGTCTCGGTTGTGTCTTCGTTAGCAGTATGAGAACGGACTACTACAGTTACCTGTGACTTGCTCACCTCTCGTTTCTGCTGTCAGATTTTGCTGACTCTGATTCCTCACCCTCCTCATTGTCTTTTGGAGAAAATGGTACTCATTTAATATCACCCATATTGGGTTGTGGAATTTTTTTTTATTTATTTTTATTTTTTATTTTTTGAGGCAGAGTCTTCACTCTGTCGCCCAGGCTGGAGTGCAGTGGCGCGATCTCGGCTCACTGCAAGCTCCGCCTCTCTGGTTCGCGCCATTCTCCTGCTTCAGCCTCCCGAGTAGCTGGGACTACAGGCGCCCGCCACCGCGCCCGACTAATTTTTTGTATTTTAGTAGAGATGGGGTTTCACCGTGTTAGCCAGGATGGTCTCCATCTCCTGACCTCGTGATCCGCCTGCTCGGCCTCCCAAAGTGCAGGGATTACAGGCGTGAGCCACTGCGCCCGGCCCCGTGGAATTTTTAAATCTACTTTATTTTACCATCTGCTTTACATGTTTAAGAAATGTGGTCATGTTTCTATTATACTCACTTCTCCATTCCCAGTTTATCAAAATTGTTATTTTTTGGTCTTCTGTTTACTCTTTCTCCCAGTCCTCTTTCTTTCTTTCAGTGAAACAGTACCTCTTCTTCTGCATTTTTTCCTGTGTGTGTTTCCTTTTAAAATATAGAAAAATATAAAAAGTAAAAATTATCTGTAAGAAGTACTACTATCCATTCCATTTCCGCAAGCCAATGTTTTTTAAATAATCACCACTAATTAATACATGCACACACACACACACACATAGTTTTTTTTTTTTTTTCCAAAAAATTATACCAGCTATTCTACACACATTAACCTCGTACTTCACTCTTTTCACTTAGTAAATCACCAGCACCATGATTTTACTTTTAATTTTCTCTTTCTTTTGTCACTTGTAATTTAGGCTGTGAGCATAAGTGTAACCACAAGATCACTAATTGCCCTGAACCAGAAACTGTCTTCTCTTCCCCCTTGTTTGTGTTTACTTATTGCTATTAATATATCTTCCAATATATTCCAGAAGTTACAGAGTACACTCACATAAATCAACCAAAAAAAAAAAATTAAACATCTAAAAGTTACAGTATTACTTGTATGTGAATGGGAGTAGAGAGCCAAAAACTTAGGACATTTTATCATCCCTCAGCTCCAAAGATGGAAGATTGCATTCCACCTGCCTGAGACATCTCAAAAGTGAGAATTCAGGAAATGACACATACCACTGTTAGATATGAGTTTTAAATTTCAAAGAATCAATATGTTCATTCTTTGCCTTCTACTTTAAACTTCCTCATAAAGCAACCTTTTTTGATTACCTGCTCCACCTTGATTCATTTCACTCACCTGCTCCACCCTGACTCATTCCGATTACCTGCTCTGTCATAACCATTTTTCCTGCCAAACCACTCACTCCGTCACTCTCTTTAAATTAGCCAATCGGAATTAGTTTAGCCTGTGCAGTCTAACTCTAGCCAATAGGGGAACGATACAGCAGCAGGGGCCATGCGCCTCAGGGATAAGAACCCCTTCCCCTCCCTTGTCCAAGTGTGCACTCACAATTACTGCATCTGTAAGGGCGCACCCTTCTATAGAGGTACTTTGCCTTGCTGAGAATTAAATATAAAATTTTATATTAAAGTGCTAGTTCTTTTTCGGCATCTAAACTTTATGTATAACACCCTGATCCTTTTATCTTGCGATGAACCTGTGCTTATAGAAACCTGTTGAACTCTCCAAATTAAAGATTAATTTAGGATTTTTATATCTAATGGTATATGTGAGATTGACTCACACATTTTTCCTTTGTCATGTTTTTGTGTTGAATAGGAATCAGGGTTAAAATGACCCACAACATGAATTGAAGTGTTTCTTTATCTTTCTAGTTTTTAGAACACTTTGTGAAATTTAAGCATTCCTTTCTACTCTAGGAAATTAAAAGTCGACTAAAAAACTGTCCGCCGTCGGCATTTTTGTTGGGGCTGGGGATTTCTGACTTGGACATCCATTTATTAAATGGTCATTTTTCTATCTAGGTATTTCTAAACAGACAGTGCTTGGAACTATTCAGTGTTCCCTTCATTTACATTTTAAAAATGTCATCATAATTCATTTAAAAAATTCATCATAATTATTTAAAGTATTTAAGAATTTAAAAGATCTCCACAGTGTCTAGAGTCTAAGCTTTTGTTGCAGCTAATATTGTTTATCCTTGACTTCTTTCTTAATCTGTCTTGCCTAAAGCTTGTTATACTTTATTAATCTTTTCAGAGAAACAGTTTTCAGTTTTGGTTGAACATCTTTGTTTTTGTTTTTTATACTTCAGAAATGTTTTTATTTCCTCATTAATCTTTATTTCCTTTTAGTCTCTTGCTATTTTTCCAGCTATTTGAACCAATATATGTTTGAATATATTATTTCTAATAGTTAAAAAATCTTATTTGAGCTATATGTTTTTCATTAGCTGTAGTTTTTATTTTAATAAATAGTATTTTTATTGCTATTATTGATCAGACCTATTTTTGTAATTTTCTTTATTAATCCCTCTTTAGCCCATGAGTAATTTAAAAGTATATTTTCTCTTCAAAATACAATTTTCTTTTACCTGTATTTTTTTATTGACTTTTAGCTGTATTTTTGTTATTGACATTTCTTATTGTAATTTTATTAACAATTAAATTTGTTACATTGTGATCAGAAAATGAGAAATGTGTTTGTGATCTAATTAACATGGGCATCATTTTTATAAATATCCCCATATACATTTCAAAAGAATGTGTTCTTTTTATTGATTACAAGTTTTACTACTTAGCTGTTAGATTGACCTCATGTTTTTAAAAAATATATATCAATTTTTAGTCTGTATGACCTATAAATTAAAAAGTCTTTTAGAATGATAACCAATGTCTCCCTCTTTAGTTTTCTATATGTAATATGATGATACAACTTAAGTGTTGACTAGACACAAAAGAGAGTTTTTAAATTTTACATCACCATTACAGTAGAAGGATTATGAAAGGCAGAGTTTGAGAACTATTCCAGGACTTCTGCACCTCCTCAATCACTTCTATGATCTAAGAGGGCTGAAAAAGTGAGGAGAAGCAATTTTATGAGTAAATCTCTTTGGAGAAAGCTTAGCGTCTTCTCCGATCTCTGATGTTGCTGATGGGGGCAGGATGGAGTTTTCTGTCTCTTTATCTCAAGTCTGATGGTGACCTTCCATGGTCCCACCCAGTAAATTTGAAACTTACTCTGAACTGTTGAGAATAAAGACTGATGCCTGAGAAAGGTCAGGTGGACTGTGCTGAGATCTGTCTCCTGTCCAGAAAATCTAGAGGGTGGCATGGTGGTATCAGAAAAGAAAGACTTCTTTCCTCATCCATCACTAAGTTCATGGCTGAGGCCCCCATAACGAAAGACAGAGTAACAAGAGAAGAGCATACAAATTGATTTCATGTGAGTTCTATGTGACACGGCAGCTTTCAGAAATGAAGAACAAACAACAGGGAAAATTGTAATTTTTATGCTTAGGTTTGATAAAGAGTGGACAATCATATAGAAGTATAATTGAACAAAGAGTATTTTAATAAACTGAGGGGAACTTAGCAAGGCCTGTTCATTTAGATTCTTCCTTGTTTCCCTATGTCTTTAGAGAAAAGAACATTCCTTTCTTCCTGGAATAGAGAGGACCCCTCTGGAATGAGGGTCTTATGATTTATTTTAGAGAAAGATCAGAGAGACCTTCTTTCTTCTGCTGCTGCCTCAAATTCCAAGGTGTTGTATTTCAGGGATGGTGTGCTCTGACCTCCATTCGTGGAATCTAGCTGCAGTGGGGGCAAGGCCAGGAGAGTGATTAGCCCAGGAAGTGCCAGGAAGGTTTATCGAGAACCAATGTGCAAAGTGAAAAAGATCCTGAGTTAGGGGAGAGGGTGTCTCTCAGGTCCAATAGATGCCATGGAGGTGAGCTAAAGTACTAGATACCTAGTGACTGGGAGTTTCAAGCATTAAAAGAACTTTACCATGCTCTTAACTCACGTCCCTTCTTAGACCTCTAGAGTATACTTTTTATTGGAAGCAACAGTAGTTACTATAAGAAAGAGAAAAGAATTGAATAAAAGCAGTGATGAGTGGCAACAAACAACAGATTAGGCAGAGTTAAAACAGCTATTTGCGAAGTCATGCAGCAGGGAGAAAAGTAAGAATCTGAAGAAACTTCAGTAGTAAGAGAGGAAGGTCAATATGAAGGATTGAGGAGGAAGAACAAGAGCTAATATTTATTCAAACTTAAGCATGTTATACATACCAAATGTTGTTGTACTTGTGTTCTTTCATTTAATTTCAGTTTTACTATCCTCATTATCATAGATGGCAAACTGCAACTTACAAATTTTGGAAATGTTGGAAATTTGTCTAATGCTAGCCACAACAATTTATTGTGCAATAACCTACAGATGTGCTTGGTAGAAAAGAGCAAAGGGAAAAAAATACGCAGGGAATTGA
Source organism: Theropithecus gelada (assembly GCF_003255815.1). Taxonomy (NCBI): domain Eukaryota; kingdom Metazoa; phylum Chordata; class Mammalia; order Primates; family Cercopithecidae; genus Theropithecus; species Theropithecus gelada. The sequence continues at coordinate 91,924,502 of NC_037685.1, forward strand.
GGGAAATTTACAAATAGTAGTGTCTGAAAGGGGCTGTGCTGGATGGGAAGCACTCTATTTTTATTTTTATACTTATTTTACTAGAAGTATCGAATTAACCACGTACCTCAATAATGACATTCTAGCAACTCATCTCATCATATATAATCTATTTTATATACTTTTGTTTTATTTCTCCTTTTGGCTCTCTTGCCCCCACTGTCTTCACTCCCCACCCTTGGCCCATGCCATAGGCATCCTTGTTCAGTTTTATGTTAGTCTTTCTAATTCTTCTTTCATACAGTCTTTTTCATTTGTGTCAATCTATGTAAAACATGTAGTATTAAGTGTGATTTTAAAATAAGTTAATAGCATTGTGGTATAAATCTCATTCTGTTTCTTGTTATTTTGAAACTCTATCCATGTTGTTCCAAGAATATCCTCAGTCCTCTGACCATTGCATAGTATTTTACACTTCCATCATATCTTTGTCTCCATTTGAAAAACGATGGGCTACTAGGGTGCTTGGTCTCTACTAACACATTCATTGATGGTCTCTGAATATGCCTTCTGGTGCATCTGTGCATTTTCTTCTCTTTATCTTATTTTACTTTCCCCAGGATTTTCTCAGAAAAATGTCTGCTCACAGTGCTACAGACCTAACATGTCAGTTTTAATCCTCCCTTCTGTCTTTTGCTGATGCACTTTAACTAGCATCTCCCAAAGCAATTTTTAGTTTATTTTCCTAAACATACAACTCAGACACACTTCCATCTGGCATTGCTGCTGCCTGTGAAGTATGTGGTTTCCTGGTTCCCTGTGGGTAACCAGAGCCACTCTATTTCCAGTCTGGCTACTTTGATGGCATGAGGTTTGTAGCTGGAGTTCCAGGTCACCTCTGTAGAGGCCTTGACATCTGGTTTGCTCTCCTTCCATTTAGATGATTTGGAAAAATTAAAGATACAGCTTCTAATCCTTTTGATGCTTTAGGTGGGGTGGGGCAACTAAGTTCCAAATTCCAATGTGAAAATGTGATCTTTTCACGATACATCTTGCTTTGCTTTATGTTTTATATCCTATACTTTACATCCTAATACTCTAAGAAATGTGCATGATGAATGAAAATTCTTAAAAATAGAAATAATTTTATTTCTAATTGACAATTAAAAATTGTAGAAATTATGTGTTTAATGACTTATATACTAGTATTATGATGAACTATAAGAAATTGCTGTTTTGGGGGACATACATGCTCAAATATAAGCAATTTCATTCCATGTGATTTTATCTACTATGTAAAATATAATGCATTATGTTTAAATACATGGGGTTTAGATGGCTTGAATGGCTTACTGTGTCCATGTAGTAAGTGGTGGCAAGCAACTTGCTTGACGCCAAGTTTCTAATTCAAGTGCAGAATTGGAGTACTCCAGCACAACTCTAATTATAATTAACTAGTAGAATTATTTAAAACTGCTTAAACTTAGTTTATAACCACAAGCATTGGATTTTGAGTTGCTTAGCTGTACATAATTATTAATTTATGCTATTTAAAAATAAATAATATATGATATATTGAAAGGGAGAGAAAAGGGAGGGAGATTTTTCTGCTTTTTTTTAATGACAAAGGAGAAAATACAACTAACTCTTTAATTTAGGATTGATATTTAAATTATACTCTTCTTTTGAACAACCTTTCTCATAAAGATAACTGAGTTTAATTACTATTTGTAAAAAGTCCATATCAATGCCTGTAATTCTAGATATAAGACAGCACAATTGGAGGATTAATTCCAAGTTAATGAGCTAATTTTCTTTTCTCAACTTGCAAAAAAGAGCAGTAAATAACAGCTCTATAATAGAAATGAGGAAACTGTGTTGTCCACAGAATTTTAGAATTGCAAGAGAGCTTCAAATATTGTCTAGGTCAGTTCTTCTTTTCTCAGAAGAGAAAAACTGAGGATTAATTAATTGTCAAGACTGGTGTAGTAGGAGCAGATCTAGCACAACTAGACAGGTTATCCGTTTTCCCAGTTTTCTTATTATGAATGAGAATAAAGTTCTCATTACATATTGCATTCTTTAAATGGTTCATCTCTGAATGAGAAATGTAGGCCAGAAGCAGGTGTCTCCCCAACTCTTTATATCAGTTCCTCATCATTTTCCTCCTCATTGGTTACAATAGCATTCTGTCTAGTATCCTTACTTGCAATCTTGTCCTGCTTCAATTCATTTTACACATTACCGAAAGAATAAGCTTATTAAGACATGTATTTCATACACCATTTCCTTGTTTAAACATCTTCAATATTTCTCAAGAGAAAACACAGACTCCTTAGTGTGATACCAAAGGTTCTTTCTGAGCTGATTCCTGCCCTCCTCCTCCAGCATCTCATTGCTGTTTGGTGCTTTCACTTCGAATAGCATACAGATCCAAGTACTGAGTGTTCACAAACGTACCAACCTCTTCTGTACATGTATGCTTTTCCAAGGACTTCTCTGATAGGCTGCCCCTACCTCATTTTGCCAACCATCATGCTGTCTCCTACCCACTCAGGGCCCCACTCCTGTTTAGTAGAAGACTTAATTAAACTTCAGCACTCAGTCACAGCGGGACCTCTTCCACGATGCCTTCCCTGAGTGGTCTTTCAACTTCCTCGTGCTTCCCAAATGCCTGGACCTTAACTTGATCCCAGCCTTTTGTAATATTTATTCTAATTCTGCTTCTCTGACCACCTCCTTTGGAGCCGGGACAATGTCTTTTGTGACTGATTCTAGTGGGTTATAAAGTATATTGTAGTTTCACAGAGCCCCATTTACCATTAGCCTTATTAGACTTAATTTCAGTTTCCCTCATTTGAACAGACTCTTTTCAAGACCCTGGGAGGAACCCTAGACATGTCTTCATATGGTCACACCTTATAGTAAAACTCAAAAAAAGAAAGCTACTTCTTCATTTTTTATTTTTAAGGAACCTCTTATGCCCAATTTTGTAGACTTCAGGCCACACAATAGCTGAACTTTCCAGGAAGAGAGACCCAATAAATGTCTTTGGAATGTGTTAATGAATACATTTTCCTGTATTATTATTATATATGATAATGATAATAGTTTTAATACACATATTATCTCTAAATTCATCAAGTGCATAGCTTTAACCTAGTATACTTTTTAGATCTGTTGCCTTATCTGTTAAAATGAGAGCATGTTATTTAGTCTCGGTCCTATTGCAGGCCAGTTGTGATAATAAAATTAAACCCTTGAGTACAAGAGTAGAATAAGCGTAGTGCCGAGTTCCATCTTGTCTGGAGAATTGTGCATTGGAGTCACAGTTTAACAAGTGGTTGCCACTGAAATGTGGTTTCAGGGCACTTTCCTTAGAGTCACTATGGCTAGCCCCTTAGCATTATAAGGAACTGTAACACAGGCAGAGAACAGGCTGAACTGCAGCTTCCATTTGCTCATTTATTTTATATATCTATTTAGCATGTAATATGTGCCAATTACTAGGAAGTGAAGAACACTCAATGGTGAACAACAGCGTCAATGTTTCTGCACTTGGAGCCTGCATTGAAAGAGGAAGACAAAAAATGATTAAAAAGTGGTCTCAGATTGAGCTGTCGGATAAGGTGGGAGAAATAAGTAGAAATGAGATCATTCAGGACATTGAAGGTCATCATTTGGAGAATGTTTTTATTCAGGTTATAATTAGAAAGTCCTTGGAGGATTCCAGTCAGGGGTCTAATAAGTTCTGATTTATTTTTTAAAAAGTAAATCTGCCTACCCTGATGAAAATGCTTTCACTGTGGACAAGAATACAGTATAGAAGACTCATTACCTGTGAATATGGCTCTCCCCATGAGCTTGGGCTAGGCTGGTGGTAATGGGCATGGAGAAATAGATCTTTATTTTATATTCTTTAGAGTAACACTGACAGACTTTGGTAATAGATCAGATATAAGGGCTGATGTAAAAGCAGAAATCAATGGTGACTTTTAGTTTTTTGATTTGAGGAATGAGAATGCCATTTACTGAGATGAGGAAGCAACAAATGGGAAAAATATCGAGACTATTGTGAGAGTGAAGCAGGCCTTATCACAAGTCTGGTTCAAGGTCAAAGTGTTTTAGAAAGCCAACAATCACAATATCTCTTCCAATTTCATTTCAATTGGGCCCTGTGAACATATACCATATGAAATATCCAGAAAGGTAGCTTTGGATTATTTTCTCTCTCTGCTCTCCACTTCAATGCCTTTCTGAAATTTAGTGGCATACTCTGCTACTATTCAGCTGCAGTGCTTAGCCATCCCATGATCTCTTGCATCTTCTCCCTTTCCAGAATTTAAGTCCAACATTGTGTCTTGCTGATTACAAGGTGCCTATAATTTATGCATAAGTAAAATTGGATTCCTATAACAGTCCAGGAATACTATTGATAGGGAAACTGCAGATGTCTTCTAAGGCAATTAGCTGAGTACAAAGGAAAACCATTATGTAAAAAAGCCAAGATATTTATCTTTGGGTTACAGCTAGCTCTTCATACTAAATATTAGTTAACATATGGAGAATTTGAAAGCTTGCTGTCTCTCACTTTGAGTATGGTATTTTCTAGTACAATACATTTATAAACACTCTATCAGCTTTCCAGTCATGCCTCTCAGTTCTCTTTCAGAAGAGTGTAATACTCCTCTGATACTCAAATATTATACAGGTACTAGAGTCTATATATACTACAAAACTATACAATTACACTACACTGTAAAGTACTATGATAATAACACTCAAAAAGGCACCATGATATTATAATAAAGAGACTGCTGCTGATAATTCAACAAAAAGTGTGATTTCACTAATCACAATTTGTGACTAAATCTTTAGCACTCTTTGAAAACCTCCTATGTTGCCAATACCATTAATGCTGACAGAAGACAAAGATGCAAGAGGTGATAGGAATAAAAAAGAAAAAAAGAAAAAAGGGATACAAAGGGTTAATTTGATACATTTTCAGTATTGAAATATAGTATGATATATTAAGGCTTCAGAAACACATCAGGTTTTCTTCCACTTCTTGACTTTCCATTTATTCCTTCAGAAGATTCTGTCCTTCCATACATATTCCTCACAGGTCTTTAAGACATCCAAATTTATTATCCAGTATGTTACAAAAGAGGCTTAGGTTGAAAAGAAAATCACAATAGAATGCCAATTTTATCAATATTGCCTGCTAGCCTCACTACTCAGATTTGAATCTGACCATGACTATATCTTGATTGCAAAGCTCCAGACTTTTGTTCTGTCCTTTATATCAGTCTAGCACCGTGTTGTCTCTTAGCAATTATTTTGGGGTATTAATCAAACAAGCAAGTTAATGGTTTCCTTGGAAAGGTTCTACAATTTTCACCCATGCATTTTTAAGTATTCAATATAAAACCATATGATGTTGTGCTTCCCAGAACTTTACATTCTACTTTATTTGAATACTGGAGCAACAGAAGTACAGGTAATGCAGTCATCTTTAGCCAACTTGCAGCTTATATCTTTTATCAAACTCACTACAACTATTTGCTTATCTACTTATACTTATTTTTGGAATAATTTAGAAGTTCAGGCATAAAGTTGGTATGTTGAATTAGAATTATACTTTTGGTTTTTAACTTATTTTAAATATAAGGAAATAACCTCAATCCTATACATTGTGATATTTTAATTTTCTACATTTCTCCTCTAGTGTCTAAAGCCTACATTTTAAAAATGTACAGCAGACTTAGAAAGCATACTCTCATTTAGCTCTTTTATCTTTCTCTTCTGATATCTGGTATCTGCCATTTTCCTCCACTTTCTCTCAGGATCCTGATGACAGGCTGTGTCTTGCTAGATGGGAGTCAGAACTGAAACCAAAGAAACCAGATTCTGTTGTTCTTGCATTTGTACAAATCTTCTGTGCCTTAAAGGTAAAGGCATTAACTTCTGACTCACTCTTTCTTAGCAGTCCACCTTTTAACAATGTCCTTATCAAATGAAGCAGATGCAATTTTGGTGGTGGCTGCCAGAAAGATCTTGAGAGAGTAAAAATAGATCATGTCCTTTTCCCAAAGAAAGTAGTTGTATGATTTATAGAACTGTGTTTCTATTTGTGAAATTTAATTCTAAAGAATACTTTTCAACTATATATTTAAATAGGCAATTTTCTTTAATGCTATGATTATATATGCATATATATTCTATGTATTTTCATTTCTATTTTTATATACATATAAATGGAAGACATAGATCAGTATTTCTGAAGCGCTCTACTTTTTCGTAGCTATACTGTTTCAGTTTCGCTGGTAATGTGTGGTGTCTGCAAAGTGCTTAAAGCTAATGTAAGAAACAATCTATCATCAGTGAGAAAACCAACAACTGACTTTAGAAACTTCCCAAATCAGCCAAGTAGTGCAGTGTGCTTGCAGAAAGTGATAAAACAGAAATTGCTACTTCTTTTTAAAATCTTCCAAATCTTAACTCATTCTTTGGCATTTCTGCTTAAGAAATAAGAGATCTCCTGTGATCCCAGCACTTTGGGAGGCTGAGACGGGCGGATCACGAGGTCAGGAGATAGAGACCATCCTGGCTAACACGGTGAAACCCCGTCTCTACTAAAAAATACAACAACAACAAAAAAAACTAGCAGGGCGAGGTGGCGGGCGCCTGTAGTCCCAGCTACTTGGGAGGCTGAGGCAGGAGAATGGCGCAAACCCGGGAGGCGGAGCTTGCAGTGAGCTAAGATCCAGCCACTGCACTCCAGCCTGGACGACAAAGCGAGACTCTGTCTCAAAAAAAAAAAAAAAAAGAAGAGATCTCTTCAAAACCATTTGACTTTACATTGTTTAGAGATACTGAAGGAACAAGTTTTTTTTTTGTTTTTTTTTTTGTTTTTTTTTTTTTGAGACGGAGTCTTGCTCTGTCACCCAGGCTGGAGTGCAGTGGCCAGATCTCGGCTCACTGCAAGCTCCGCCTCCCGGGTTCACGCCATTCTCCTGCCTCAGCCTCCCGAGTAGCTGGGACTACAGGCACCTGCCACCTCGCCCGGCTAGTTTTTTGTAATTTTTAGTAGAGACGGGGTTTCACCGTGTTAGCCAGGATGGTCTTGATCTCCTGACCTCGTGATCCGCCCGTCTCGGCCTCCCAAAGTGCTGGGATTACAGGCTTGAGCCACTGCGCCCGGCCTGAAGGAACAAGTTTTAAAGCCTCATTTATTCTTTTTACAGTTCATAATTTTGGCATTTGAATGCCAATGATCTCCTAATTCCTTACTCTCTTACTGGCCAACAATTTCTGCAAGGTTCACATAGAAGAGGCCAAGGAATTCACTTAGCTCAGTAACTACCTACCGTGACATACTTATTAAAGGAATACACTTTTTTTTGTTTTTAAATAGAAAAAGTCAAGACAGACCAAATGAGATGGCTTCATATGTAAAAGAGAAGCCTACCAACAGCATTGACTACTATGCAGGACAGGCTGTTGGGTACAAAAAAGACAGTGTTGCTTTCTTCAGCCTCAGTTTACCCTAGTAAGCCATGGGCTTAATGTTAGCCCTGAATGTGAAGAAGAGGCGTTATTGCATACAAGTTCAAGGTTTTTGTTCCCAGCTGAACAATTCCTGTTGTTTTTAATACTCTTAAGACTAGTAGTCACTGAGCATTCATTCTAGCATTGCCTTCTCTCCCTCCTAGCTCCCACCACACTGAAGAATTACAATATTGATGACTAAGAATGGACTTAAATAATCCAAAGTAAAACTGAGCATCAGAGTTAAGAAAAAGCTGGTCCAATTCTCTAGTGCTTGGTAAGTACAGAACCAAGAGCCAGAGGAAGACTCTTTAGCTGGTGACTCTTCAGCCCCTAAGGCTTTCCGCTATGATTTGTGACCCAGTGAGCATGAAACCAAGGTTCTATTTAATGCCTTGGATGGCTCAGTCTTTCCTTGATAGAAAGTGCTGCTGTGTTGATCAAGAGGCAAATAGATGTAATAGATTCAGGGTTGTATCAGAGAGTAGATGTGCATTCATGATATGCATGTAGTAATCATCTGTCATAAGAATTTCATGGCTGATTTACAGGTGGTCAAGTCTGAGATCATTTTATGAGGCCCAGCTCTGTGGAAAGTTAGCCTCACATTTGGGCTTGAATTTGAAGTTCTAGAATTTATGAGAAACTTCTGTTACTCCAAGAAGTACTTTCTTATCCTGCTGGGAAATCTCAAATAGTATCTATATCTGAAATTATGAGAAAATAAGTATTTTATATTATATACTGCCATATAGTATGTAAAATACTATAAGTATTTGTATATAGTATGTAAAACACTATACTTACTTGTATATACTTACTTGTATATAGTATGTAAAACACTATACATATTTGTATGTGTTATTATTTCTTCAACTATTATATCTAGATGTTCTTTATGACTTTTTTGTTAACTATTACAAATTCTATGTTAAAAGAAAAACGTAGTTGCTGTTCTGATGGGGAAAATAAGGCACAGGGAAGTGATCATTGATTTGCTTCTGGTTATGGAGACCAATACCTCATTTGGTTTTGAGTCTGGATATTGTTCTAATTCCATAATCTTAATTCTGTAAGACCTCAAAGGCAGGTAGTCATCATTTTATTATTCATTGTCTGGTAATCTTCTGACTAATGTGTTGACTTGTATATTTATTCAAACACTGGGAGAAGGTGGTTTTCATTCTTCTTTCTTTCCCTTTTAAGGAATCTTCTCTACCTAGTGGTTTGTGATCCTGACTAAATCTTCAGCTATTACACTTTAAAGAACAGTATGCCTTTGTTATTTGGGGTAGAGGGGTAATTGGTCAGTGGTGTACAGGAGTTAGAGTCTTAGTGTGAACACAGTGGCAGCCAGTAATGACAGATAAGGATGTTATCAGCACAACAAAACAAAACAAATCACAGTAAAACCAAACTCTTCTTTTCACTCAAGGTCTTTAAATTATCATAAAAAGAAATGGGAATTTCTTCTTTGAAAATGTGTAAGTACAAACATATTCCTTAATGATGGTCAGGGACTGTCATATATTCTTATTTCATCAAAAAGATTGGCTACTTGCTAGTTTTGACTTTCCATGGAAATCACTTTTTGAACTGTTTGTTGAGAGAAATATCACCAACACCCTGTGTACAAGGTAATGTTCAATTTATTTAGTATCAAGAGCATTAAAGTGTGATAGCTGAAAACTGTGATAAAAGAGAGGTGATGTTGGGAGCCAATGGGAGCTTTGTGCTTTTCCTTTTCAATTCAGTTTTTGGTTAGAGTTAGCAACAATTTGTTTCCACTTTTAGACTTCACTTTGGTTGGGATTCATTGGAGAGCAGATTTATAGGCTTCTCATTGATAATGATTTCTCATACAATTGATGTCCTAGTGATGGGTCAATGAAACTATTGTTTTAAGAAATGAATCATGTTGCTCATGTTTGTCAGAAATTACCCTGTTCATCAGTTTCTAACAAAACCATCAGTAGCTTCAAAGTTTGAAAGTTTATATTTTAAACTTTATTTAGAGTTGCCAGATTTCAAAAGTTATTGTTATCTTCTGTTACTTCACTACAAATTACAGATTTATTTTAGTGTTTGAAAACCAGTGATTATTTCACTTCTCTTTTTAGAAGTGATAAAGCTCAGAAAGATTGTCTCCTCAAAGTTAGATAACCAGTTGATAATAGAGCCAGACCTAGAACTTAGCCTATCCAGTTATACAAGCATTGCTTTCTTGACTACCTTGTTTAGAAAGTGATATCTTTTTCTATATGCAAAAGGGAGAATTATTTCTCATTATTCTCTGAATTTCTTCAGGCCAGGGATTGTGTCTTGTTAAATTCGGCACACTGAATACTCAAGCTGGTGCTGCCACATAAGAGATGATTACTTAATGTTTATTAAATGAATGAACAAATGTTGAATATACATTTATTTCCTTTTGACACTTTTTAACATTATTAAGTTAAATTTTTAAAATATTAGTAGTTTTTATAACATTTAATATATACCTACTTTATGATTCAACAATTCCTCTCTTAGGTATTTATGAAAGAAAAATGAAAAAGTTTAAAAGGTTCACCAAAGACTTATACATGAATGTTTATCATAACTTTAATCATGATGGCCCCAAACTGAAAACAACCCAAATGCTTATCAACAAATGAATGAACAAATTGTACATCCACATATTCTGTATCCTGATTGAGGAAGTAGTTTCATGGTTCTAGACATTTGTTAAAAACCCATTGAACTACACATTTTAAAAATGGGGCATTTTATTGTATGTACATTATTTTTCAATAAAGTTGATTTTAAAAGTAAAAAAGTGTAATTTTTATATCTGTTTTTGACAAGTTGAAAATTGTAGGGAGTAACTGACATCTATCAGTACCTTAATCTGTAGTTTGGTGTGTAAAGTCTGTTAACCCAAACCAATGAAGAAAAATTTTTTGAAAATATTCTTTCCAATAAGCTTAGTTACACTTAATAAGCACATCAACTGATACATATAAATGAAATATCAGTGTAATTTTTATGTTAAAATATTACTCATTAAATCATATGCATGGCATTCCCTCTAGTGTGTTCTTGCTTTGATGATATGCTTAGCTGCTAAATTCAGGTAAAGATAGTCAGTCTCTCCTTATTGAGATTATTATCTGAAAACTTCAAAGCTTCCTATTCTTATTTTTTTCATTGCAGGCTCATTATATATTCTATCCAAATTTCCCTTCATAGTGAATACAACAGTTTTTACTTGGATAATATTAATGCTTCAGATTTGGAAGACAAGGAACAAACTAATCATATTTATTTTCTTCTTTTCTAAACTCTACGAGAGATTGTCAGTTACTAAAAGCAAAATTTAAAATATATTTACTAGTTATATTTAACAGAGCACAAAAGTTAGAAATTGACCACCTAGAAAAGAACAAATGACTCATTTAGAGAAGCGTTGACAAGAAACTCTGTATGAGAAAGACAAATCATGAGAAGACACAGTTTTTCTTTTTAATGTGACTTTTAAAGGTTAACTGCACTTAGTTCATCTTGGTAAAAATTCAAGACTCTATTAGCCATAAATACAACCAACTTAAAAAAATAAAATCCATTCTCCTTTTCCGGTCTCTATAATCATTTCTTCTTAATAATGAGTTTTAAAACTTAAAACACCTGCTGTATACATTAATGCTTTATCTTAATTGCTTTTTTTTTTTTAAAAAAAAAACAACTCATTTTGGATTTAAATCTAGCTTTCTCCAAAGAATATGAAATTACCATGAAGCATTTTGTTTGTTCTGAAAGGGCAATGAAGTTTTAATATGTGGATTATATTTATGAATTAAGAAGAAGCAGCAGCAGCAAGCCCTGAATCATTCTAGAACTCAGCAGGTTGGCAGGAACTGACAGAAGATTTGAGACATTACCTGTAATATATAGAGCAGATTAAGCAGTTTTCTTCAATAATAGGTGGCTTCACCCCCTGTGTGTCAATGTGTTTGTTGTTGAAGCAAAGCCCGTTGAAATCATAAAGTCAGCAGAGTTCATCACTTCGGATCCCTCCACTCTGAATTCTTGTGACATGCTCAGCACTAAGACAGTCCCCATGAGACAGCAGTGAACACGACATGATTTCTACTCTCAAGGTCTCTGAAGAACTCACAACCTGTGTTGGCAAAAAGATAGTTATCACAACCATCAGTGTGATTAAAAAAAATGATACTGTCATAATCAGGAGCACTGAGGTGGAAATATTTCATTTGAGGAAGGGTTCATAGAGAGCCTTCGTAAGATGAGAAGGTAGTCATCCAGCCAGTTCAGTTCATACACTTAGTCATTCAACAAATAACACTGAACCCATACTCGGTGATGACTCCTATATTTGGCACTGGACTTGCAATGATGACCAAAGGCAAACATCAAAGTGAAGTAAGGCAGGCTCAGAAAGAAAAATATTGCATGATCTTACTTATATGTGGGATATTTTCTAAAAGGTTGAATATGTAGAGGTAGAGAATAAAATGGTTCCCAGGGACAGGGGTAGGGAATAAGGAGGCATAAGTCAAAGGATACAAAGTTGCAGATGTGTAGGATAAATAAGTACAAACTAAGCAAACTTAATAATACTGTATGGGACTCGGGGTTTTTGCTAAAAGAGTAGATTGTTGGTGTTCTTACCCCCACCCCCACACACACATACACATATCCACACACACAAAGGATAACTATATGAAAAGATGGATATGTCAATTGCTTGACTATAATAACCATGCAACTATGTATAAACATACCAAAACATATTATAATCTTTAAATATATATAATAACAATAAATTAATTTTTTAAAAGATGAGCATCATTTATTTTTCCTGGGGTGACAATCACACAAATAACTATATTTGCATACTGCAGAATGAGCTATACATAAAAGATTCAGAGTATAGTGAGAGTATATAAAAAATCTAACACTTTTAGGGGGAGGTGGCTGTGGGGAGCAGGTCAGGGAAGACTTTCTGAGGAAGCAACTTTGGGGCTGAGATACAAAAATAAACTGGATTTAATTTTGTCAATGGCAGCGATGGGGAAGAGTGCAGCAGGCACAGGGAGAAGCAGTGCAAAGCTGTCATAGGAAAGTGGGATGTATTTGTGCATCTGAAACAATTCAGTGTGGCTGGAGCACAGAATGGGAGGCGGAGCAGTGTGGGGGAGGCCAGAGACACCATAGTGGGGTAGATCATCCAGGGCCCTATGAGCCAAGTTAGAGAGGTTGAATCTTTCCTTGAGAGATTTAAGCAGTGAAAATACCTGCTCAGATTGCTTTTGAAAAATGCTTTTGCTGAAGTTTGTGTAATAAATTTTAAGAAGCCCCAGTCAGGAAGCTATAGCATTATGTTTACATGAAAAAAAAAATGCTTTTTCTGAAGTTTGGAAAAATAAATTTCAAGAAGCCTCAGTCAGGAACCTATGGCATTGCATCTACCTGAGAGTCTGTAGTAACTTGAATTAGGTAAAGGCAGAGAGAAATGAGGGATGGATAGCTTTAAATTTATATGATAGAGTCAAGAGAACTTAGTGATATATTGGGTACAGAGCTGGAGAGAGAGAATCAAGAATGATGCTTAGGCTTCTGGCTTGAATAACTGGATGGATGAGACTCCCTCACTGAGAGAGGGAGCATCAGAAGCGGACAGGATTGGGGAGAAGCTCAGGAATTTGGCTTTAAACTGGCTGCTTCAGGTGTCTCTGGAACACATAAGTGAAGGCAATGTGAGTTGGCTTCCTGGATATACAGCATCTTGGAGTTGTGAGGTGTGAACTAGAGGCATATATATACAAATCAAAGAAATATGACTGATAACTGAACACCATAGGATACATGAAACTACACAAAGAGAGCACAGAATGAGGAGAGAAAAGGACTGAAAACTGTCTTGAGGGCATTCAGCATTTAAGGGCTGTGAGGAAGTAGTTGGGCTAACAAAGGAGAAAAAGAGGAAGCAGGCAAAAAAAGTGAACATCCTAGGAGAATGTGATATCATAGAAGTAAGATTCTATGATATCACTTCTATGTGATATCATAGAAGTGTTTAAACGATGATGGAGTGGAAAAATGTGTTGAATATTGTTGAAACTCAAGCAAGATCAGGGCTAAAGATGCCCATTAATTTAAATCACTTACAAGTGACAGGTGACCCGATATAGAATTATCATAGTAGGATAATGGGATTGCAAGTTAGAGCAGAGTGATTTAAGTAGCGAATGAGGATTGGGGAAATTGGTAAAGTGAGTGTAAACTAATCTCTAAAATAATTTAGGTAGGGAGGGATTCGTATAAATAGGGAGAACAGGAGAACTTTTTGTAAATTGATGAGATGCATTTGGGAAATTTAACTGACCGATAATACCCAATAATAGCTAAACTTTTATGGTTCTTTATGATTTACTAAATAGATTTATATATTGCTTCTACTCCTACAATCTGCCCAACTTCAACTTCTTTCTAGCATTTTAGGACCTTTTCTTACTCCTCTCAATTTTCCCCTTTCTTCTTCTTCTTCTTCTTTTTTTTTTTTTTTTTTCCGGAACTTGGTTTTAGTATTTGTCTGTGTCTTGTACCTGGGCATATTCTATCTCAGTTTGACCTACTTTTGGCCTTGAGTTGAAGGAACCCATCAATCATGCTCATGCACAGTGACCTCCCAATTTTCCTGGATCTTCTGAGCCATGGCACAGGAGCCATAAACTGAGATATATAAATGTGTGACTACACTGTCACTAGAGACATTCAATAGTTAAGTGTTTAATAACCCTAGGTAAGCAATTGTGGCCTTTCAAAAATTCAAATGTCTCTACAAGTGGTAACATTTCTTTTTCAGAGACAGGGTCCTACTCTCTCACTCAGGATTGGGTACAGTGGCCTGACCATAGCTCACTGTAGCCTCAAACTCCTGGACTCAAATCACCTTCCTACCTCAGCCTGCAGAATAGCTAGGACTACAGGTGCACTACTAGGCCCAGATGATTTCTTTATTTTTTGTAGAGATGGTGTCTTGCTATGTTGCCCAGGCTGGTCTTGAACTCCTGGCTTCAAGTGATGATTCTCCTGTCTTGGCTTCCCAAAGTGCTGGGATTACAGGTGAGAGCCACCATGTCTAGCCATGCACAAGCATAAACATAGTAAGTCTATCTAGAAGCTCTCCTTAATACAACCTCATTTCCCCTTCTCACATAAAAGCTGGCTGAATCTGTATTTTGTTCAGGATTTCTGCAGAACTCAAATTTGTATTCAAGGTGAAGCTGGAGAGATTCTGAGATTAGACTTTGTCTCTTTTCTGATACTTCAATATCCTGATTGGTATAATTAAGAAAATAATTATTCCATATAGTTTTAAGAAGATTAATTGAAATAAAATATGTTTAAGGGATTTTTAGCCACAAATCCAAACTGTAACTGATAGTATTATCTGAAAGTTGAATGGAATTGAATCATTTTGGTTGGGTATGGTGTTTCAAGTCTTATGGATATTAGGTTTCCTTTGCTTCAAAAGCTTGTAAATGGACATTGTAGTCTACTTTGTTTGTAATTTATTTGCCAGTCAGTGCATCTTACCATGTTATGTCATAGAGGTATCTAAACAAATGAAAGTAGTAGCCTTCTTCCTTTTACTGAAAGTCTCTGATCATGTGATGAATTTTCCTGGTAAGTAAAATAGAAAGAAACTTTCCTTTTCCTGGCTGGGTGCAGTGGCTCATGCCTGTAATCTCAGCACTTTGGGAGGTTGAGGCAGGTGGATCACAAGGTCAGGAGACCAAGACCATCCTGATCAACATGGTGAAACCCCGTCTCTACTAAAAATACAAAAATTAGCTGCATGTGGTGGCACATGCCAGTAGTCCCAGCTACTTGGGAGGCGGAGGCAGGAGAATCACTTGAACCCAGGAGGCAGAGATTGCAGTGAGCTGAGACTGCGCCACTGTACTCCAGCCTGGTGACAGAGCAACACACCATTTCAAAAAATAAGAGACTTTCCTTTTCCTTAAAGTCATGTAGTATTGTCCTGAGTGTATAACAACTCATGAAAATAATAGCTTATTTTGCATCACAAGTTACTTAATATGAAATATAATGTGTGTTACATACATTACAACCTCTTATCCTCAAAATGACTTTCTGAAATTAATAAAATTGTATAACTGTGTAAGTAAAGACTTGGTTTGATTGTATAATTTGCCTGAAATCACACAAGTGGCAAAATGAGAAATAAAACCAAGACCAGAGCAGAGTGTTACACTGACAAAACATCGTAATGGCAGTCTTTCTAGTTTACTTTTCTTAAAGAAATTATTTCTTATTTACAAAAGTTTATAGATAAGTTATTAATTTTCCAAGTTTTGGTTTTTCTTCAATATTTTCTATAACCTTTGGCTCCAACTAAACCTTATCTGTTAATAAATGTTAATACATAGAAAAAAGCAAACAAGAAATGAGCATTTATATTAACAATTTAGGAACAGTTGATTAGTTCTAATACTGCCCTTTTTCCCTTTGATGGATAAGATTGCTTGCGGTTGTGATTATGTATTGCATGTTAATAACAGTTAAATTTCCTGTTGGGGAAATTGCTCCTTGTTCTTATTAAAATATTTTATAATCTCATAGTGTTCTTTAAAGGATATAATGGACCATGAAAGGTAACATTATTTCAGGAACTTCACCATCTGCAGACTTGTATCATGGTATTTTGCATAAAACTAGAATAACCCTATAACATTTGCAAATATCTTAGGGCATTTAGTAGTTTTATAACTGGTTTTTAATGTCTTAGAGAAACAATTTAAATTGCCTCTATTACTTATTGCTGCTGCATAACCCATCATCCTGAAATATAGATGCATAAAACAAAAGCCATTTTATTATCAGAAGGAGTTAAAGGGATTTGAGAGATGATCAAGAAAAGTGACCTGACCATGAGGTGTGGCAGTAGCCCATACATGCTGTAACAGTCTTGCATGTGGGATAGTTTCTTGAAGCAGGAGTCTGTCCAGAAGCTACTACTACTCAAAAAAGAAGGAGGGCACAAGAACTTCTATGGGAAGTGGAAAATGGGAGAGGGGGCTTTTGTGTCTAGAATGCCTAGGTAATATTGAACAACATAATGGAGAGTCTCAGGGTCAGAAAACTGGAGAGCAGCAGTAGTTTGGAGTCTTTTAGGTACAAGGCTTATCTTACCTATGGCTGGCAGATACTGGGTGAGGTTTCTCAGAGGATGCAAAGCAGGCAGGCTCTAAATGGCTAAAAATGCCTGTTTGAACTATTTTTATAGTAATAGTATATATTAAAAATTGAGTTTGGTACTAGTGGGCTTTTGAGCTAACGGGTCTCATCTTGTAGTGGAGAATAAACATACTAGCACCGAATACACAGAGGTCATCTTTTGGGCTCATTTAGGGATTATGCTTCCGATTCTGTAGGTCAAGATTCCATCAGAATATAGTGAGAATGACTTACATCTGCTCCTTGTTGTCTGGTTCACATCTGGGCTAACTGGGGCTCATTATGCTTGGGGATGCTTAAATGGCTCAACTAGAGTCATGTATCTGGAGTCTCAGTGCTGGCTGTCAGCCTGATTCCTTGGGTCTTCCCACATGAAATGTCCTGGGACTAGAATGTCTGAGAAGGCTTTTTTACTCACATGTCTGGTGCTTGCAATTGGACAGCTTAAATAACTGGGGCTAGCCAAGATCTCCTTTTCCATGTAACTGTCTTGGGTTCCTTCACACCATGGCAGCTTCAAGGTAGTCGGAGTTCTTACAAGATGGCTGGCTTCCCCTAGAGCTAGCATTTCAAGATACATAGATGTAAGCACAGATTTCTTTTGAGGTATCCTTGAAAATAACATGAAGATGCTTATTCCTGCCTTTGATGGGTTAGAAGCAAGTCACATGTCGACCCACAGTTAAGTAGACTAGCATCTGTAAAGGAGTGAATACTGAGAATTGCAGTTCACTGAGGGGTGAGAGAGTAAGGTGTGCAGATTTGGAGACTACTACCATTAAAATAAATTTCTCTCTGTTACAACTAACATATTTTCTTAAGTTTAATAACAGTCATTTGTTTTAATACTTTGTTTTTTCCCATTTAAAATTGGTTATTATATGATTTTCTAACTCTAATAGTAATTTTTTTTTATTATTTTCTGTTAAGACACACAGTTTAACATGACCAAAACTGCAAGTTTAGTTTGATCTGAAATTGAATCAGGCATATACATTACCAGCAGCATAATGGTTTTGCTAAGAAAAATATCTGAATATTCAAATAGCTAGGTAATATAATTGTTTTGTTTTCTTAATTTTCAGTTCTATATTGTATAATGACCATAATTACCTTTAAAGATAAAATATACTGTACTGGTAACCACTATATCACAAAGGCATCCCTATGTGTATTAAAACTTGGATAGCTAAATAAAAACCAAAGGGATTAGATAAAACTTTATAAATTTTATAGGATAGAAATTATTTGGAATTAAATGTTGATTATTTAAATTGTATTTGGTATCACTAATTCATTTCAAATCTGTTTCCAATTACTTTCTCCTTGAGTTTTCTTATTTTTGAACAGATTTTATTAAATGCAAAACTATTAAGTAAAATATCAATATCAAGGTTTTTAAAAATTCATTTTTTAACCTTTGTATGCATGAAAATGTTTACTAAAAACATAAAGAGAAATAATAAGCCTGCATGAATTAGAAGTAAATTCAAATGAGTTACGGAAAGTAAATTGAAAATTTTTGTGACTATTATGTTTAAGTAAACAAACTCTAACTTACCTTCTAGATATTTATACAGTTTACCATATGTTGTCTTTATACCATGAAAAATACACTAGGTAGACAGTTTTTAAACTAAAAAAGCAATATTCAGAATAAAACAAGGATGCAATAGGGTGTGTTCAGGCATATATAGAGAGATGTTACACGGCAGTTATATATTTGAAAAGCAGAATTTATTTAAAAGTTAATTTTACCTTGCATAATGATCAATAACATTTTCTTCCTAAGATTTTTTTTCTTGTTTAGGCAAGTGTGATGAACAATAATCTGTATAAGAAGTTTGTGCTGACTCTCAGAATAATGAGAAAACCAAAGAAGACCCAATTCTTTATATTTAGTTGCCTGAAACCAAAGACCCAATTCCTTTATATTTACCATGTGCAGGTGCCATCAGAATCTGAAAAGTTCCATTTATGTGAATGTATTTATTTAACAACACATGACCTGTGACCTGGATTTCAGCCATAATTACCCAGAAGTGTGTATGTATGTGTGTGTATACTGCCACAGAACATAATGAACAAAATAAGCTGAAAGAATCAAAATTAAATGACATGAAAAGAAGTTGTGATATAGGAGAAACTTAGAGTGAGAGCTGTAGGTTTGAGTATACTACTTGCTGTCATGTGTTCTTGGCTATGTTATAGAATTCCTCCAACTCTGAGTTTCTCTATCTGTCTAATGGGAATAACAATCCATAACAGAGTTGTGATGAGGTTTCAGTGAGTAGGAAAAAAAATCCTTAAAAACTCTGAAGCACTAATAAAAATTTATGGTATAAAATTCAATTTAAACTTTTGTCCACTATATAGAACAGTGTCAATGTTTATAGAAGAAACTGCTAAGAAATTGAGTTTGCATTAATATGTTATGCACAGGAAACATCAATATATCAGCCAATTTTGTTCTGTTAGTGAAGAGCTTGTAAAGTTGGTTTCCCTTAGGAGAATACCACTCTAAGGCTGAGGGAAATGCCTTTCTTTTCCATATGTATATAACTGTTATCTTAATAAAGCTGTTATTGCATTGGGTTATTTGCATTGATTCAGGTTGCCTAGAATTTCCATTATGTAAATTTAGTTCCAACACAAAATACCTTGTCAATTGGTTTTTCAATTTAAAAGTTTGTCTCATTTTAATACCCCTCCCCAAACTTTCATTTTTTTTCTTATATTAACTTTACACATTTGCCGTTTGTTACTTAAACAACAGCTGAGATGAGAATCACATGTTAGTGACTCAGATATGCTTTTGATCTGGACAGAGATGTTTCACTCAATTTCTCTAGCAATTTAGCGAATTTATTAAAGCTTAGCTTATGAAGTTATTTAGCTAAGATGTCTCTGAAAAAAGACAATCAAGTACATTAATGTTCGACTCAAAGTCTGGATTATTTATCCTGTTACCAAAGAGAAAGGAAAATCGTGATGTAAATTGTTTTTCTTAAGCGCAAGGAAACATACATCACTTTCTAAACCTGTTTCCAATGAATCTCTAATTTTTTTTTCTTATTGAATATGGATTTGTAAAAATCTGCACTCATTCCTAGACAAAGAAACATAAAATGAAAGAGTCACAAAATGTTAGTTAGACAAAGACTTTAGCAATCCAGTGTTTCCAACTTATTTTGGACCCCAGAACACTTTTCTCCATTGAAATCTTATGTTAAAGTGATGGAAACAAAGGCGCTCAATCAGGGCTTCTTGAGCTTTAATGAAATCACCTGACAAATTTGTTAAACTGAAGATTGTGGTCTGGGATGGGGCTCAAGATTCTGCATTTCTCACCAGCTCTCGGTGGTGACTGCCCCTGCCGGTCCACAGACCACATCTGAGCAGCAAGACTTGAGTTAATCGCTCTCTAAACTTAGCTGAATACTGAAACCATCAAGGCATATTAAAATATATTGATGCCTGGTTCCTCCCTGCACCTACCAGGATTCCAACTTAATTGGTATGGATACAGCCTGAGTATTGGGATTTTAAAAGCTCCCCAGGAGCTTTTTTAACATGCAGCCAAGTTTGATAACAACTGCTGTAGTGAAAATGTGCGTGTGTGCGCGCACGCGTGTGTATTGGAGAACACGTTATAGATGTCATTTATCTTTCCTGATATCTCTTTCCTACACTATGACAAAAATGCACTTAAAATCATATTGTAACTACAATTATTGGATGGTAAACTTTTATTGAACATAATATAAATACATTTAAAAGATTGTGAGTATAATGTTTGGTCTGTTCTTCATTTAACAATACAGCATGGGTTAACAAATACAAGACAGCACCAGCATTTTTAACGATTGTGAAATACGAATGTTCCCTGCTTTATTTTTCTAATCCTATATTAAGCATTTAACATGGTTATTTTCTTTTAATATTAAAATATATGTGGTGATAAATAATATTCACCAAACACTTTACATTTCTGTTCTTATTTCCTTACAACAGTGGAATCTCAAGGTTAGGCAGTAGAGACTGTCCATCCTGGTGAGGAGGGACATTTAAATTGCAGATTTTGTTTAAAATTGCCTGTGCATGGTGAAAATAAAAAGCAAACTGACTTTTAGCCAGCTTTATTATTGTTGTAAATTCTTTACATACAATGCATCTCCTTACTGCCTATACCCTGGATATATTGTTTCCACCACCCTGACTTTGGAGTGAATTCCAAACCGCCATCTCACAGTGAATTTTGACAGTCTCTGGGTGCAAAGATGTGAGCTTTTATAGGCCTTGAGATATATATCAGCATATTTTATACAGAAGGCTATATTGCTCACATCTCCAATAACAAAATATAAAAATACATATAAAATGCTTACTTCAAATGATGGGTGTTAGTACTTTTAATATCTAACAGTTTGGCAAATTTCCATATCCTTTTCTATTAGAAAGACTGAGTTTCTTCACAGAATTGGAAAAAACTGCTTTAAAGTTCATATGGAACCAAAAAAGAGCCCGCATCTCCAAGACAATCCTAAGTCAAAAGAACAAAACTGGAGGCATCACGCTACCTGACTTCAAGCTATACTTACAAGGCTACAGTAACAAAAACAGCATGGTACTAGTACCAAAACAGAGATATAGACCAATGGAACAGAACAGAGTCCTCAGAAATAATCCCACACATCTACAGCCATCTGATCTTTGACAAACCTGACAAAAACAAGAAATGGGAAAAGGATTGCCTATTTAATAAATGGTGCTGGGAAAATTGGCTAGCCATAAGTAGAAAGCTGAAACTGGATCCTTTCCTTACTCCTTATACGAAAATTAATTCAAGATGGATTAGAGACTTAAATGTTAGACCTAATACCATAAAAACCCTAGAGGAAAACCTAGGTAGTACCATTCAGGACATAGGCATGGGCAAAGACTTCATGTCTAAAACACCAAAAGCAACGGCAACAAAAGCCAAAATTGACAAATGGGATGTAATTAAACTAAAGAGCTTCTGCACAGCCAAAGAAACTACCATCAGAGTGAACAGGCAACCTACAGAATGGGAGAAAATTTTTGCAATCTACTCATCTGACAAAGGGCTAATATCCAGAACCTACAAAGAACTCAAACAAATTTACAAGAAAAAAACAAACAACCCCATCAAAAAGTGGGCAAAGGATATGAACAGACATTTCCCAAAAGAAGACATTCATACAGCCAACAGACACATGAAAAAATGCTCATCATCACTGGCCATCAGAGAAATGCAAATCAAAACCACAATGAGATACCATCTCACACCAGTTAGAATGGCGATCATTCAAAAGTCAGGAAACAACAGGTGCTGGAGAGGATGTGGAGAAATAGGAACACTTTTACACTGTTGGTTGGATTGTAAACTAGTTCAACCATTATGGAAAACAGTATGGCGATTTCTCAAGGATCTAGAACTAGAAGTACCATATGACCCAGCCATCCCATTACTGGGTATATACCCAAAGGATTATAAATCATGCTGCTATAAAGACACACGCACACGTATGTTTATTGCAGCACTATTCACAATAGCAAAGACTTGGAATCAACCCAAATGTCCATCAGTGACAGACTGGATTAAGAAAATGCGGCACATATACACCATGGAATACTATGCAGCCATAAAAAAGGATGAGTTTGTGTCCTTTGTAGGGACATGGATGCAGCTGGAAACCATCATTCTTAGCAAACTATCACAAGAACAGAAAACCAAACACTGCATGTTCTCACTCATAGGTGGGAACTGAACAATGAGATCACCTGGACTCTGGAAGGGGAACATCACACACCGGGGCCTATCATGGGGAAGGGGGAGGGGGAAGGGATTGCATTGGGAGTTATACCTGATGTAAATGACGAGTTGATGGGTGCTGACGAGTTGATGGGTGCAGCACGCCAACATGACACAAGTATACATATGTAACAAACCTGCACGTTATGCACATGTACCCTAGAACTTAAAGTATAATAATAAAAAATAAATAAATAAATTAAACAACAACAACAACAACAACAAAAGACTGAATATTTGTTATGTCTGTTAGTCATTTGTATTCTTCTTTTGTGATTGCCTTTTTACGATATTTGCCTGTTTTTCAAATGGTATTTGTATTTTCTTTTCTTTTCTTTTTCTTTCTTTTGTTGAGACAGGGTCTCGCTCTGTCACCATGACTGGAGCATAGTGGTACAAACGTGGCTTACTGCCGCCTCCACCTCGCAAGCTCAAGCGATCCACCTGCTTCAGATGCCCATGGAGCTGAAACCGCAGGTGCACGTCATCATGCCTGGCTTTTTTTTTTTTTTTCTTTTTTTTTGGAGAGATGGGGTCTCACTTTGTTTCCCAGGCTGTTCTCCAACTCCTGTGCTCAAGCCATCCCCCTGCCTTGGTCTCCCAAAATTCTGGGATTGCAGACGTGAGCCACTGTGCCTGACCTATATTTTCATTTTTAAAAAATAAATGTTATTGTATATATGTATGGTATAAAACATGATGTTATAAGGTAGATACATATAGTAAATGGTTACTATAGTGGCACAACTTAACATCCATCATCTCACATACTTTCTCATTCTCCACCCCACCCCATAGCAGGAGTAGGTATAATACACTGATTTAGCAAATATCCTGATTACAATATATGGTTATAAAATAGTCCTCATATATATTAGAACTTCAGACTGTTTCATTCTGTGTATTTACTACTTTGTATCTTGTGACCCACATCTTCCCATTTGCTTCATTTCACTACAAACATGGTAACCACAATTTTATTCTCTATATATTTCACCTTTTTAAAAATTGCACATATAAATGAGATTATACAATGTTTTTCTTTCTGTGTCTGTTTCATTCACTTATCAGAATGTCCTCCATGTCCAGCCATGTTGTGGCAAATGGCAGGATTTCATCCTTTTTTAAAGCTGAATAAGCTTCCATTTTATATACATGTTTTCTTTATCCACTGATCCATTGATGGACATTTTGGTTGTTTCCATATCTTGGCTATTATGAATATACTGCAAAGAACATAAGAGTACAGATATTTTTAATATCTTTATGAGGTGGTGATTTTATTTCCTTTGAGTATATACCAAGAAGAGGGCTTGCTGAGTCACATAATAGTTCTATTTTT
The DNA here is from genome assembly GCF_003255815.1 of Theropithecus gelada. NCBI lineage: Eukaryota > Metazoa > Chordata > Mammalia > Primates > Cercopithecidae > Theropithecus > Theropithecus gelada. The sequence continues at coordinate 91,948,477 of NC_037685.1, forward strand.
CATTTCTTTAGGGACCTCCATACTGTTTTCCATATGTATGCACTGATTTGCATTCCCACTAACAATGTACAAGTTTTCCTCTTTCTCTGCACCTTTGCCAACACTTATCCCTTGTCTTTTTGATAACAGCTATCCTAAGAAGTGAGAGATGATATCTCATAGTGGTTTTGATTTGCATTTCCCTGAATGTTAGTGATGCTGAGCACCTTTTCATGTACTTGCCCATTTTTATGTTATCTTCGTAGAAATACCTATTCAACTCATTTACTCTTTTTAAAAAATTGGTTTTTATGTTTTCTTGCTATTGAGTTATATAACTTCTTTATAAATCTTGAATATTAACCCTTATGTGATATATGGTTTGCATTTTTCCCCAATCTGTAGGTTGCTTTATCATTTTGTTGATTGTTTCTTTGCTGCACAGAAGCTTTTTAGTTTGACGGAGTCCCATTTATTTATTTTTATTGTTGTAGTGTGAGTTTTTGGTGTAATATGTAAGAAATTATTGCCAAGCCCAATGTCAAGGAGCTTTTCCCTTCATTTCATTCTAGGAGCTTTATGGTTTCAGGCCTTATTTATTCACTTTGAGATAACTTTTGTATATGGTATAAGATAAGGGTTGAAATTCATTCTTTTGTATATGGAAATCCAGTTATCTCAGAACAACTTGTTAAAGAGATTATCATTTCTTCTATTGTATCTTTTTGGTATTCTTGCCAAAAATTAGTTGACCATATCTGTTGGGATTTATTTCTGGGCTTTTTATTCTTTTTCACTGATCTATGTGTCTGTTTTTATACCAGTGCAGTACTGTTTTGATTACCATAGCTTTATAATAGAATTCTAAATCTAGAAGTATGACACCTTCAACTTTTTTCCTTAGAATTGTTTTGGTTATTTTGGGTCTTCTGTGGTTCATATCAACTTTAGGATTGTTTTTCTATTTCTGTGCAGAATGCCATGGGAATTTTGATAGGTATTGCTTTGAATCCATATATTGCTTTAGATAGTTGGGACATTTTAACAGTATTAATTTTTCTAATGATTAATGCCTATGGAATATATTTTCATTTATTTGTGTCCTCTTCAATTTCATTCATCAATGTTTTATAGTTTTCAGTGTACAATTATTTAACCTTCTTGGTTAAATTTATTCCTAAGTACTATATCTTCTTGTTGATATGGAGAAACATAAATGAATAAAGCTATAATTTGTCTTCCGTTAAGTATACTAAAAGTACAGTAAGTCCTCATTTAAAATTGTTGATGGGTTCTTGAAAACTGCAACTTTAGATGAAACAACATATAGCAGGTCCTTGAATAATGTTTCATTAAGGATCGTTTTCTTCTAGCTTTAATGATAAAAAATTGGTTTTGTTATACTTTGTTTCACTTAAAGTCCCAGTGTCCAAGAACCTATCCTATGATTTCTCCTTGTTTGTTTTTGCCATTGAAGTTTGTTTATGGGATGATTTTTTTAACCTTAGTAGTCTAAATATTTATGTAGTTTGATCCATCAATCTTTTCCTCATGGTTACTTCTGGAGATGTTAAGTCCCCTCTGACCCTAGTATCATATATATAACTAGCCACTTAAGAGTTTATCCAAAAATTTTACATTTTACTTTCTCTTTAGTTCTTTAATTTACTAAAAATAATTTTGTTGCATTATATGAAGAAGTAATTTTTTATCTTGTTCTCAAATGTTTAGTAGACAAAATAACCATTTATCGCTTTGTCCATTCATTACCTAGTTATTTAGTATCACATTTTTTAACCTAATACATTAAAACATATTTGGAGATGTCCCTGAATTATCCATTCTGTTCTTTATTTTCATCAATTTTCTATTTCAATATTGAAAGCTTTAATTATTTTAGCTTTAGAGTACCCTCTAATATTCAGCAACAAACATTCCTCTTTTTCAGATAATTTCTGACCATTTTTTAGTGATTGATCTTTCAGAAAAATGTAGAATTCTATTTCAGTTTAAATAATATTATTTTGTGATTTTTACCTGTAATCACTGCGTTTAAAATTCAGTATATGCAAGTACTGGCATCTATACCCCCAGAAGTGTTTCCATGTAACAATATTATACGGATATTTATTTACTTAAGAATTTTTTACTGATATTCAGGAGAATTAACTTTATTTGTATTTATTTACATTTATTTTAATGTATTTAATTATGTATGTGTAACATTGTATGTATATAAGTAAATCTAATATTTTGTCTCTGTGTGTGTGTGTCTGTGTTTGTGTGCATCAGGTGAGGCTATATGGGCTATGCTAGTCTTCTAAACAAGAAATTGGGAAAATTCTTTATTTATTTTTTTCATCTCTTTGTAGCTACTCTAATAGCTGAATACCAAATTCTACATAAGGCATTAAGAAATAAACATCAAATGAATTTAAGAACAAAATATATGCATGACATAGACATTGCCAAATCAAGATTTAGGAAAGCTGTTTTAATTTAAATGATAACTTCAGTAAGCATCAAAAGTCCCAAAACTAAGAAAATAGTCACAGTCAAGGGACTGAGTCATACTAACTTGAAAGAAGCTATGATCAGAATTTATAATCTAGTTGAAGATATAGAATGCCGGCAAATGAAAGAGTCAGGCAAAAACCTAAGACAGTGTATAGTGAAAGATATACATATATAATAAGAATGTAGAATCATTGAACTTGTATATATCAATATAAGGGTTAACATTTATTAAATAAATGTGTTTGTCCAGAGTTTATGAAAATATTAAGACAGAACCATGAGAATATGCTGGGTTGGTTCAGTGTGGTGACAGCCTAAAATGAGTGAAACAGAAGTCTTATAATAGCACAGTTTAAAACACTCTATATTATTCACCTATGCTTGGAATGCAAATAAAAACCCAAAACTGATCTCCTGAAAACTCTTCCAGCTCAGCAGTCTGTGAACAACACCAAATAACCTTGAAACAATATTCAATTACTTTGTATTGAAGATAAGTAATTTCACATAGTGTTTTACTATACATTTTCTAGTATTTATTTCTCTGTGTGTTTTCAGACACACACAAATCACTGTCATTACCACCACCACATACACTCTCACAAATCACACAAATCCAGGGTTATCCAGTATTGAATTTTAAAAATTTTCAGAGTGTTCATGCTTTTGTCTTGCTTTGGATGTCTTTATACTGTACTTTGTTCATGTTTTTTTTTTCTTTATTTTCACACTTTATTCTTTAGAGAATATTTTTAAAATTGTAAGTTCTCTTTTTGTTCTTATCATTGTAAGTCATTTGAAATATTTATTTTTTTAGTACTTGTAATAATTATATTCAAGTATAAAAAAGAATTTTTATCTTAATAAAATAAAAAGAGATTCTCAGCTCCACATGCTATACAGGAAGCATAGCTGGGAGGCCTCAGGAAATTTGCAGTTATGGCAGAAGGCAAAGGGGAAGGAGGCACAATCTTCAATGGTGGCAGGAGAGAGAGAGAGTGAAGGGGAAAGTGTTACATACTTTGAAACAACCAGATCTCGTGAGAACGAGACAGTAACAGGGAGATGATGCTAAACCATTAGAAACCACACCCATGATCCGATTATCTCCCACCAGGTCCCTCACCAACCCTGGGGATTACAATTCAACATGAGACTTGGGTGGGGACACAGAGCCAAACCTTATCAGAGCCACATTTTTTCTCCACCAAAATCAATAAGAAAATTGGAAAAAATATCTGAAACAACTGGTTTTAAAAATTAGACCAAAGGCAACATAGGACTGTCATCCCGGAGAGAAGGGAAACAGATGATGTGGGTCCCACCCATAGTCTCACTGGGAAAGGGAACTCAAAGAGAGCTGAGTAGTCTGGATAAGTTGAAGGAATCAATATCAAAGTATCCAGAGGCCAAGGTGACTAAACTTTGTGAGGCAGAATATTTGAAAGAACAGAGGTACACAGAGGAAGAGCTCCAGAAATCTGCATAGGGCTTTTCTTGTATCTTTGGCTATATACCTATCTACAGATGCATAGGTAAAACTTCATGCAGCTGGAGGAAAAATTAAGGGGAGAGAACAATTATCAGAGAACTCTAACAGGAAAAACTTCCAGAGCTAACTCAGGGATAGTTGTTTGAGTTTGTGTGAGTTAGAGTGAAAAGATGTCATTGAAAACAGCAGACATGTAACTCAAGATTCCAGAAATATCTTCCTTTAACGGTGGAGCAAAAATAGCAATATAGAAAAGGCTATTGAAGACTTACCCTTTAAAAGCTAAAAATCAAGTTCTAAAAATATTAAACTGATTTGTAAGTAGCTTAATTTCCTGCCAGGACAAACTCCAATGCTCATTAACAATACACTAATATTTGCTAAATAATGTAATTTTACATTAGAGATTCATTAAAAAATAGTGAAGAAGAATTGTGATCTTATAACCAGACATAAAATGAACTAATAGAAACATAAATGGCAGAGATGATAGAATTAGCAGATGAAAACATTAAAAGAGCCATTAAAATATGTTCAATATGCTCAGGGTTTTAGAAAAAACTTTAGAAACCAAGAGGAGTTTCTAAAGTTAAAAAATATTTTTTAAATGAAAATTTCACTTCATTGTCTTAAATCAGATTAAACAATCTTAAAGAAAAACATATCAGTGAACTGGAAGAAATACCAAAAGCATTCTATAAAATGAAGCATAGAGAATAATAAAGATTCATTCATGTGTGGGAGTATATGAAGCAATTAACATATGAATGATTAAAGTCCCAGAGAAAGAACAGAAAAAAAATTTGAAAAATAGATGTTAAAAGTTTTGCAAATTTGAGGGCGCGGAGCAAGATGGCCGAATAGGAACAGCTCCAGTCTCCAGCTCCCAGTGCGAGTGACACAGAAGACAGGTGATTCCTGCATTTTCAAATGAGGTACTGGGTTCATCTCACTACGGAGTGCCGGACAATCAGTGCTGGTCAGCTGCTGCAGCCCGACCAGTGAGAACTGAAGCAGGATGAGGCATGCCTCACCTGGGAAGTGCAAGCAGGGAAGGGAATCCCTTTTCTTAGCCAGGGGAACTGAGACACACAACACCTGGAAAATCAGGTAAATCCCACCCCAATACTGTGCTTTACCAAGGGTCTTAGCAAACGGGCACACCAGGAGATTATATCCCACACCTGGCTGGGAAGGTCCCACACCCACAGCGCCCCCCTTATTGCTAGCACAGCAGTCTGCGATCTAAGGGCAAGGCAGCAGGGAGGCTGGGGGAGGGGCGCCCGCCATTGCTGAGGTTTAAGTAGGGAAACAAATCCGCTGGGAAGCTTGAACTGGGTGGAGCTCACAGCAGCTCAAGGAGGCCTGCCTGTCTCTGTAGACTCCACCTCTGGGGACAGGGCACAGCTGAACAACAACAACAACAATAACAAAGCAGCAGAAACCTCTGCAGACGCAAACGACTCTGTCTGACAGCTTTGAAGAGAGCAGTGGATCTCCCAACACGGAGGTTGAGATCTGAGAACTGACAGACTGCCTGCTCAAGTGGGTCCCTGACCCCTGAGTAGCCTAACTGGGAGATATCCTCCACTAGGGGCAGACCGACACCCCACACCTCACACGGTGGAGTACACCCCTGAGAGGAAGCTTCCAAAGCAAGAAGCAGACAGGTACACTCGCTGTTCAGCAATATTCTATCTTCTGCAGCCTCTGCTGCTGATACCCAGGGAAACAGCGTCTGGAGTGGACCTCAAGCAGTCTCCAACAGACCTACAGCTGAGGGTCCTGACTGTTAGAAGGAAAACTAACAAACAGGAAGGACACCCCCACCAAAACCCCATCAGTACGTCACCATCATCAAAGACCAGAGGCAGATAAAACCACAAAGATGGGGAAAAAGCAGGGCAAGAAAGCTGGAAATTCAAAACATAAGAGCACATCTCCCCCTCCAAAGGAACGCAGCTCATCGCCAGCAATGGATCAAAGCTGGACAGAGAATGACTTTGACGAGATGAGAGAAAAAGGCTTCAGTCCATCAAACTTCTCAGAGCTAAAGGAGGAATTATGTTCCCAGCGCAAAGAAACTAAAAATCTTAAAAAAAGAGTGGAAGAATTGATAACTAGAATAATTAATGCAGAGAAAGCCATAAACGAACTGACAGAGATGAAAACCATGACACGAGAAATACGTGACAAATGCACAAGCTTCAGTAACCGACT